>NC_045803.1:22929496-23196996 GCF_009873245.2 Balaenoptera musculus | reverse complement strand
CTTCTCACGTGCACATAGGACATTCTCCAAGACTGACCACATGCTTGATACGCTTGATATAATTCCAATTTTTAATTAAACTATATCAAGTATATCAAGCATTTTTTCCAACCACAACACCATGAGATTAAAAATCAACTACAAGAAAAAACTGTAAAAAACACAAACACGTGGAGGCTAAACAATATGCTACTAAGCAACCAATGGATCATTGAAGAAATCAAAGAGGAAATAAAAAAATACCTAGAGAAAAATGACAACAAAAACATGACAACTCAAAACCTATGAGACACAGCCAAAGCAGTTCTAAGTGGGAAGTTTATAGCAATACAATCTTACCTCAGGAAACAAGAAAAATCTCAAATAAAAAACCTAACCTTACACCTAAAGTAACTAGAGAAAGAAGAACAAGCAAAACCTAAAGTTAGTAGAAGGAAAGAGATCATGAAGATCAGAGCAGAAATGAATGAAACAGAGACAAAGAAAACAATAGCAAAGATCAATGAAACTAAAAGCTGGTTCTTTGAGAAGATAAACAAAATTGATAAACCTTTAGCCAGACTCATCAAGAAAAAAAGGGAGAGGACTTAAATCAATAAAATTAGAAATGAAGAAGGAGAAGTTACAATGGACACCACAGAAATACAAAGGAACATAAGAGATTACTACAAGCAACTGTATGTCAATAAAATGGACTACCTGGAGGAAATGGACAAATTCTTAGAAAGGTACAATCTCCCAAGACTGAACCAAGAAGAAATAGAAAATATGAACAGACCAATCACAAGTACTGAAATTGAAACTGTGATTAAAAAACTCCCAACAAACAAAAGTCCAGGACCAGATGGCTTCACAGGTGAATTCTATCAAATATTTAGAGAAGAGCTAACACCTATTCTTCTGAAACTGTTCCAAAAAATTGCAGAGGAAGGAACACTCCCAAACTCTTTCTATGAGGCCACCATCACCCTGATACCAAAACCAGACAAAGACACCACCACAAAAAAAGAAAATTACAGGCCAGTATCACTGTTGAACATAGATGCAAAAATCTTCAACAAAATACTAGCAATCTGAATCCAACAATATATTAAAAGGATCATACACCATGAGCAAGTGAGATTTATCACAGGGATGCAAGGATTTTTCAATATCTGCAAATCAATCAGTGTGATACACCACATTAACAAACTGAAGAATAAAAATTACCTGATCACCTCAATACATGCAGAAAAAGCTTTTCACAAAATTCAATACCCATTTATGATAAAAACTTTCCAGAAGGTGGCCATAGAGGGAACATACCTCAACATAATAAAGGTCATATACGACAAACCTACAGCTAACATTATACTCACTGGTGAGAAGCTAAAAGCATTTCCTCTAAGATCAGGGACAAGACAAGGATGTCCACTCTTGCCACTTTTATTCAACATAGTTTTGGAAGTCCTAGTTACAGCAATCAGAGAAGAAAAATAAATAAAAGGAATCCAAATGGGAAGAGAAGTTAAACTGTCACTTCTTGCAGATGACATGATACTATGCAAAGAAAATCCTAAAGATGCTACTAGAAAACTACTAGAGCTCATCAATGAATTTGGTAAAGTTGCAGGTTACAAAGTTAAAGCACAGAAATCTGTTGCATTTCTATACACTAAAAATGAAAGATCAGAAAGAGAAATGAAGGAAACAATCCCATTTACCACTGCATCAAAAAGAATACAATACCTGGGAATAAACCTACCTAAGGAGACAAAAGACCTGTACTCTGAAAACTCTAAGATGCTGATGAAAGAAATCAAAGATAATGCAAACAGATGGAAAGATACACCTTGTTCTTGGATTAGAAGAATCAATATTGTCAAAATGACTATACTACTCAAGGCAATCTTGAGTCAATGCAATACCTACCAAATTACCAATGACATTTTTCACAGAACTAGAACAAAAAATCTTAAAATTTGTATGGAGACACAAAAGACCCATAATTAGCCAAAACAATCTTGAGAAAGAAGAATGGAGCTGTTGGAATCAGGCTTCTTGACTTCAGACTATAATACAAAGCTATAGGCATCAAACGCGTATGGTACTGGCACAAAAATAGAAATATAGATCAATGGGCAGGACAGAAAGCCCAGAAATAAACCCACGCCCCTATGGTCAATTAATCTACAACAAAGGAGGCAAGACTATACATTGGTGAAAAGACAGTTTCTTAAATAAGTGGTGCTGGGAAAACTGGACAGCTACATATAAAAAATGAAATTGGAACATTCTTTAACACCATACACAAAAATAAACTCAAAATAGATTAAAGACCTAAATGTGAGAACTGACACTATAAACATCTTAGAGGAAAACATAGGCAGAAACCTCTCTGACATAAATCGCAGTAATATCTTTTTTGATCCATCTCCTAGAGTAATGGAAATAAAAACAAAAATAAACAAATGGGACCTAATTAAACTCAAAAGCTTTTGCACAGCGAAGGAACACATAAAGAAAATGGAAAGACAACCCTCAGAATGGGAGAAAATATTTGCAAATGATGTGACCGACAAGGGATTAGTGTCCAAACAGCTCATGCGGCTTAATATCATCAAAACAAACAACCCAATCAAAATATTGCCAGAAGACCTAAATAGATATTTCTCTGAAGAAGACATACAGATGGCCAAGAGGCACCTGAAAAGATGCTCAACATCACTAATTATTAGAGAAATGCAAATCAAAACTACAATGAGATAACACCTCACACAGTCAGAACAGCTATCATCAAAAAATCCACAAACAATAAATTCGGGAGAGGGTATAGAGAAGGGAACCCTCCTAAACTGTTGGTGGGAATGTAAATTGGTGCAGCCACTATGGAGAACAATATGGAGTTTCCTTATGAAACTAAAAAATATAGCCACCATATGATCCTGCAATCTCACTCCTGGGCATATATCTGGAGTAAAACATGGTTCCAAAGGATACATGCACCCCAATGTTCATTGCAGCACTGTTTACAGTAGTCAGTACATGGAATCAACCTAAATGTCCATCAACAGAAGAATGGATAAAGAAGATGTGGTACATATACACAGTGGAATATTACTCAGCCAATAAAAAGAATGAAATAATGCCATTTTCAGCAACAAGGATGGACCTAGAGATTTTTACTGGGTGAAGTAAATCAGACAGAGAAAGACAAATATCATATGATATTGCTTATATGCAGAATCTAAAAAAGTGATACAAATGAGCTTATTTACAACACAGAATCAGACTCACAGACTTAGAGAATGAACTTATGGTTACCAGGGGGAAGGGTGGGAGGGAGGGATAGTTAGGGAGTTTAGGATTGACATGTACACACTGCTATATTTAAAATGGATAGCCAACAAGGACCTACTGTATAGCACAGGGAACTCTGCTCAATATTCTGTAATAACCTAATTGGGAAACAATTTGAAAAAGAATAGATACATGTAAATGTATAATTGAATCACTTTGTTGTACACCTGAAACTAACACAACATTGTTAATCAACTCTACTTCAATATAAAATAAAAAGTTAAAAAAAAACATGAAAAAAGAAAAAAAAAGTGCTGCTATGAACATTGGGATTTGTGTATTGGGTTGACCAAAATTTATTTGGGTTGTTCCATAACATCTTACGGAACATATTTTAGAATTAGAGATTTTATTTTTTCTGTATATATCCCCAGGAGTGGGATTGCTGGATCATATGGTAACTCTATCTTTAGTTTTTTAAGCAACCTCCATATTGTTCTCCATAGTGGCTGCAACAATTTACATTCCCACCATCAGTGTAGGAGGGTTCCCTTTTCTCCACACTCTCCAGCACTTACTACTTTTTAATGATGGCCATTATGACCAGTGCGAGGTGATACCTCATTTTAGTTTTGATTTGCATTTCTCTAATAAGTAGCGATGTTGAGCATCCTTTCACATGCCTCTTGGCCATCTGTATGTCTTCTTTGGAGAAATGTCTATTTAGGTCTTCTGCCCATTTTTTGATTGAGTTGTTTGTTTTTTTGATATTGAGTTATATGAGCTGTTTGTGTATTTAAGAAATTAAGCCCTTGTCAGTCTCATCATTTGCAAATTATTTCTCCCATTCCATAGGTTGTCTTTTTATTTTGTTTATGAGTTCCCTTGATGTGCAAAAGCTTGTAAGTTTGATTAGGTCCCATTTGTTTATTTTTGCTTTTATATCTTTTGCCTTGGGAGACTGATATGAGAAAATATTGCTACAATTTATGTCAAAGAATCTTTCACCTATGTTCTCTCCTAGGAGTTTTATGGTGTCTTGTCTTATATTTAAGTCTTTAAGACATTTTGAATTTATTTTTGTGCATGGGGTGAGGGAGTGTTCTAACTTCATTGATTTACATATGGCTGTCCAGCTTTCCCAACACAACTTGCTAAAGAGACTGTCTGTTCTCCACTGTATTCTTGCCCCCTTGGTTGAACATTAATTGACCTGGGTGGGTGGGTTTATTTCTGGGCTCTCTATTCTGTTCCTTGATCTGTATGTCTGCTTTTGTGCCAGGACCACACTGTTTTGATTACTGTAGCTTTTCTGTGTACTCTGAGGTCTGGGAGGGTTGTGCCTCCAGCTTTATTCTTCTTCCTCAGGATTGCTTTGGCAATTCTGGGTCTTTTGTGGAGTATTTGCTTTATGTTCTCTTTCCTCTTCTCCCCCAAGAAATAAGATATTGATTCTACCAGTGGTCCATCCCAATATTCCTCACCTCATTATACCATCCATGTTTTGAAACTTTAACCTGTTTTAGTTCCTTTAAACATGCTTTTACTAAAGAGAAAAGTTATTGGTGATTTTCATGTATGTCACAGGGTAAAGTTTTGCACTAATGCCTCTGGCAGTGAAAAGGCAACTGGCTTTATGACTTTATCAGAAAAGTCCACAAGGGAGCAATATGACCACAGGAAAACAATCTGGGTTCTGGGAGGGAAGTTATTTGTCTTTTCCTTTCTCTCCACCTGCTGTTGTGGCAGCCTCTCTAGGTCTCTCTTTCTCTGCATTTTGGACTTGATGTGTGGCCTCTGAGTGTGTGCACATGGGCCAGTTTCCCCCTGTGGGTGACAGTGTGTTGGGACTCTCCCAGGCTTCCTGTTCCTGCCTCACAGTCTTTCTGCCATTTCCTGGGTGCCTTGACCTACCCCCTCCCTCCCTTCCTCTGTTTTCTTATCCCCATTTATTCTCTGTCTTGATCTCACTCCCTTCTCCTCTTTACCTTTCAGCTTCCCTGTCCATCTCTGTCTTTCGTATTTGTTGTGATCAGGCCTGGATTTCTGCTTCCAGTTTGTAAGCTCCGCATTAAGTGCCACAGGATTCAGAGGATGGGAAGGCTCCTGCCTGGCCCTGGGGAGGACGGTGTGGCAAGAGGAGAATGAATTCTACTTTCCTTCTCTCAAAAAATCACCACCAAGTAAAAGTCTACACTAAGATTTATTTGTAACTATCTATTAAGTGGTATTAATTGGTTTTGTTTGGAGGCTGAGAACCTTGAATGAGAAAAGCTCCCAGCTCTGTTGTAAAGATTTACTGCGTAAGCGTGTGTGTGTGTGTGTGTTTGTGTTTGAGAGAGAGGCAGAGTGTCTATCTCTGTGTCTTGGAGAGCAGAGCCATAGATGTGCATATGTTCATGTCTCTGGGTGAGTGTGCGTTCCTCTGTGAATTTGTGCCAGGCGTGTGTGGTTGTGCCTGTGTGTGTGTCTATGTGAAGGTATGTGGCTCTGCATGTTGAAGAGTGTGAGTGTCAGCCTGTGTATGACTGTTTGCGGTGTTGTGTGTGTCTAGGTGTGAGTATGTGGACAAGTGTCCACATATGGTGGAGAGCATGAGTATTGGGATTTGTGTTTGTTCTCTGAGTGTGAGTGTATAAACCAGTGCTGGAATCAAGGCTCCTACTGCCAGGTTACCTCTTGGAGCAGCCCAGACTGTGGGACAGACAGTGATAACAGGTGATAATTTGATAAACCACATGGAATTGAATTCTGACCTCCCAGGGGTTTGGGGATGTGACTTAAATTTGCCTTCACCTCAGAAGATACCAGTATTTCTGTGCTTTTGTAGGAACTTTAAGGCACAGAATGCTGTCACTTGGCAGGAGAACTGGGGAGTCTTAGAGAAGGATGAGCCCCTAGGGCCTCTGGTCCAGTCTTCCCCTCACATCCATTGTGGAAATCTCCAGCTGGGGCTTTGTTGCCCCAGGACCCCCAATCCTTCTGGTGATTAGGTGGCATCCTTTATCTCTTCATTTGCAAGTTGGGCACATAGTGAGGCACTGGGGTGTCCCATTCTGGCTCAAATCCATATGCAGCCCTCCAGTTCCTGTTCCCTGCAGGCTCTGCCAGCCTTTCAGAGCTCACTGGCTATAGCAGCTTTGAGTGATTTAGAGCCTGCCCCCCTGCTGCAGAGACCACCCAGCTGGACTGGAGGTGGGGCCCTTGTCAGGCTCACCACAGTGTCTTCCTGGGAGACCACCTCCGGGAGGCAGGAGGGTCAGCTTGAGCTTATCTCACTCACTTGCACCATTACTCATGTCCCTGTGGCCAGTCATTCTGTGCCGTCATGGGCAGGGTGTGAGTGTGGAGGTAGGGCCTGGGTGGTGGATTGAGGAGTTTGTCAGAGGTGAAAAGATAGCCTTGTTTACAAAGGACTTGATAACAATGTACCACAGACTGAATGGCTTCAAACTTCAGAAATTTATTGTCTCACTATCTGGAGGCTATTAGTACAAAATCGAGGTGTTAGCAGGGCCATTCTCCCTTTGAGATCTGTAGGAGAATCCTTCCTGGCCTCTTCCTAGCTTCTGGAGGTTTACTGGCATCACTGTTGTTCCTTGGCTCACAGCTGCCTAACTCTGATCTCTGCCTTCATCCTCACCTGGTGTTCTCCCTGTGTCTGTGCTTTCACACGGCCATCTTCTTGTAAGGGCACTAATCATACTGGACTGGGGGTCCACCCTATTCCAGTATGACCTCATCTTCACTAATTGTATCTGCAATGACCTTATTTCCACATGAGACCATGTTCTGAGGTATTGAGAGTTGAGACTTCAACATACTTTTTGAGGGGACCCAATTCAAGCCATGACACTAATCATTTCACTATTCTTCCAGAACCCAGGCTTTCAGATAAATCCACAAACACATTTCAGAGCAGTAGAGCCCTCATTGGCCCCTCCCCCAGTTCTTCTTTCTCTCCAATATATTTATTATCACAGGCACCAGCAACACAACAGCTTCGCTAGTCTCTCCACGTGAAAGAAAATGAAGTGTTATGGAACAGCAGAGGACTGAGATTGTGTAGACTAATGGCAGCACTCCACACCTACCCTGGTGATCTGTGCCCCCAAAGAGCACCATGAGAGCCGATCGTAATGGTGGTGAGGGGTACAACCACCACCACAAGCAACTAAGGTCACTTGAGACAAAAATGCTTTCCTGCCCTTTTACGCCAGGATGAGGTCAGATTTCAAATGTCCTTTTTCCTTCCAGGAAGTGAAGTGTCTAATTTTTAAAGGTGCTATTAATCTGTTCTTTTACATTGCATTTCCTGTCTCTCCCCACCAGATTAATTGTTCCTGCTTCTGCTGCTAGAAGCTGCAATGTGCTACTTTAAATTCTTACCGGTAAAGTATTTGTGTTTCTTTCTTTCTTTTTTTTGAGGAAGCTTATATTTGTAAATAAAATATGAAATTTCAGTTTCCCAGTATTGGAGCCATGTTAGGGGTGTTTGTATGTGTGTGTACGTGTATACATATATATGTGTGTGTATGTGTCTTTGTACCCGTGTGTATGTGTATACGTGTGATGTATGTGTGTGTGTATGTGTGTGTGTGTATATGTGTGGTGTGTGTGTGTATATGTGTGTGGTGTGTGTGTGTGTATGTGTGTGTGTGTATATGTGTGTGGGGTGTGTGTGTGTGTATATGTGTGGTGTGTGTGGTGTGTGTGTGTGTATATGTGTGGGGTGTGTGTGTGTGTATATGTGTGGTGTGTGTGGTGTGTGTGTGTGTATATGTGTGTGTGTGTATATGTGTGTGGGGTGTGTGTGTGTATATGTGTGGTGTGTGTGTGTATGTGTGTGTGTATGTGTGTGGTGTGTGTGTGTGTATATGTGTGGTGTGTGTGTGTATATGTGTGTGGTGTGTGTGTGTATGTGTGTGTGTATATGTGTGGTGTGTGTGTATATGTGTGTGGTGTGTGTGTGTGTATGTGTGTGTGTATATGTGTGTGGGGTGTGTGTGTATATGTGTGGTGTGTGTGGTGTGTGTGTGTATGTGTGTGTGTATATGTGTGTGTGTGTGTATATGTGGGGTGTGTGTGTGTGTATATGTGTGGTGTGCGTGGTGTGTGTGTATGTGTGTGTGTATATGTGTGTGGTGTGTGTGTGTGTATATGTGTGGTGTGTGTGTGTATGTGTGTGTGTATGTGTGTGGTGTGTGTGTGTGTGTGTGTGTGTGTGTGTGTGGTGTGAATGAGTATTACTCTCAGCATTCTCAGTCTCCTCTCGGATCTGAAAGCTGAAAGATAAGTTACCAAAGTCACTCTAGAACCTGGGCTTCCCAAGGCTTGGTCTTTGTCTCCTGGATGTCCGGTTCTGGGATTCCAGGCACACTCCTGGTTTCCAGGCTGAGGTGAACAGATTCATGGTGGCCAGAAGCCGTAGGTTCTAGTCTCAGTACTGCCATCTTGCTCTGAGCCCCAGAAGAGAAAAGGAAGAACGTCTCTAGCCCCGATTGCTACCACACCATTCCCAAGATTCCCTGATGGTGTCCACTCACACTCCTCTCCCTGAGCCAGGCCCTCGAGCTGTGTGGGATGCAACATGCAGATGGCCAGGCGCCTCCTTACAGCTTGGCGTGGAGCCCTTCTGGATTGCACGAGTGGAGTGTGATGGAGAGAGAGCCGGTCCTAGGAAAGTTATTCCTCCAGGAAGAAAGACAAATGCATGCTGGGTGGTGAAAAGTCATCAAATGTGCCCCGGGGAAATGGTAGAGTTCCTCTATGCCCTGATGCAGTTGCTGAGAGACTGAGCCCACATGGACCAAGCATGTGCACTCCCCACCCTGCACCTCCAGCTTAGGAGCCTGGTGCCCTGTGTTTGAGTGGAGAGGAGGTGACGTTGTCTACATGGAAAGCTGCAGACCTGCCTGGGGGTTAAGTCACAGGTTGGATGTACCTGTGGGGCTGGCCCCAGAGGTGCTGATCACCCCTGGCCTGAGAGCACAGGAACAAGGGAAATAGGTGAAGGGATCCTATTAGCAGACTTCCATTCCTTGCTCAGTGAGACTTAAGAAGGGGGAGGCTGGAGAGGCCGGAGACCGGACCAGCTTGTCCAGCAAACTCAGGCCAAAGTCCTGAAAAGTTCTCAGGTCTTTTGTGATACACTTGTGAGGTCTCAGTCTCCTACACTCCTAGAAGGACACTTTAATTCCCCCTCTGTAGCTCTCACAACATGTTGTCTTTCTTTTAGGAGACCCATCACCTTTCTCCTTTCTTACTGTATTACAGGACACAGCTCCTTCTTTCCTGTGTCAGAGTGTCTCCTGCTAACCCATGGGGTGACCAGAAAATTCCCTGCCTCTTATCTTTCTCCTTGGTTGTGCCTGTGTCCGTGTGTTTGTGGGTGTGCATGCGTGTGCATGCATGCGTGTGAGTGCACACCTGTGTTTCACCAGGCCTTCCTGATAACCAGGGGTGATTCCACTTAGTAATCCACAGTGGGAGGTTGGGAAGAGAGAGTTGCCCACCATTCCTGTCTCTGCAGAAGCCCCCACAAGGTGAGTGGAGAGCTCTTCAGTCTTTCTCAGTCCTTCTGCCTAGGTAGTCTGACCCAGACCAAACACAGAATCTTCTATTCTGGTGACAGAAGAACTTATGGAAAGGGTCAGGCTGATCTTAGAATAAACCCATGGCTCGAGGAACTGGAGTCATAATTCGACCCAAGACATTTTCTAGTATTATTGAGGGGAGAGGCCTTTCACAATAAGGGCTTGGAGAGGAGGGGATGCATCCCAATTGTGTTCATTCTTACTCTTTGCCCCAAGCTCCTTCTTTGAGTTCCCTGATTGGGTCCCCAGCTTCTCTTTGAGTGATATAAGATGGGAACATTGCTTTGGCAATCTTGGGACTTGTTTACAGTTTAGTTGCCTAAAAGCCAGGTCTCATAAACTCTAGGATACTTAGCTGGCCATGTAAATGCCCCCTCCTCCCATGTGGGGCTCTCTGTAATGTGGTGGGAGGCCCCTGTCTATGGCAGCCAAGATCAAATCAGTGTTGAAAGTACTGGGTTTTGAGGAAGGTTCCCATCAAAAGCATTGTTACAAGTGGAAAATTTCTAGTCCAGGGCTTAGGAACTGGTGGCTGCCAGCTGAATGTCAGCCATGGAAGCATTTTGTTTGCCTGTCCAAACTGAAAGCAGAATTCAGGTGCCTTTAGGTGGGGTCACACTCTCTATTTAGCCAGTTTCAAAGGTCAGCTTTGCCATTTACATCACTTGCCTGGCCCTGAAGGTATTTAATTTTTCAGCCCATTACAGTCACCCCTTCCTCCATTTATGGATGAGGAAATGAAGGTCCAAAGAGGGCCAGGCCACACGGTTAGCTGGTGAGAGCATCAGGAATGGAACCCCGATCTCAGGCTCCCAAGCCCATCCTCTTCCCTTATCTCCAGGCTGTAAGGTTATACTCACAATGTTTCTATGTTGCAGCCCCTCCAGTGATACTGCAGCTCAGTAGGGAAGGCTTAGGACATCAGACACGAAGGAAGTGCAACAGTAGAATTTCAGTAGTCCTGGTTAAGAGTGGCAAAACCTTGGCTGGCACCAGGAACCTTCAATCCCTCCCCACATGGGCTGCTTACTCAAGACTGGCCAGCTGAGCTGTAGGCTCTGTCCTCACATTTTCCGTGATTTAATCTGAGTCTCTCCTTCCTTATAGAATGCATTGGGGAGCTATGAATAATCTTTATGTTAATGAAACATGGGTTTTGTTCAGCCCTGGAGGTCCCTGGAGGTGGTAGGGCGATGGATGACTGGCCTGGAAGCCCGCAAGGCCCTGCGGAATATCACCTCTGCTCTTCTGAGCTGTTCTCCAAAACCCAGTGGGGGACTTTTGGCAGCTGTTCTTCTGGAATCCGTGTGCTGCCCTAGTCTGGGCTGATACCGGTTGCAGTAGAACAGGGATAGGAGGATATAGTGGCCTCGAATACAGAAAGAGGCCTCAGTTTCTTTAGAAAAGCAGCTCAGGTGGTCAGGGGACCTGAGGCAAATTCATCCTGTCCTCACAATTCTACCCAGCCTCTCCTTTCTATGCTGCTGGCAAGGAAAAGGGTGGGTAAAAGTGCCCACCTCCGCTGACTTCTTCAGCTCTGCCTGTTGGCATCCTCTCTGCATTGATCTCAGAATCAGTTAGACAAAGCCACCGCCTCCTGGAGTTTCTTGTGTGTCTTGGTCACAGCTGACTCTTACGTGTCTATAAAAGTGCCTGACACAGGTAGATGCTCACATTAATCCTATGCTTCAAAAAATAAACATTTCCTCAAATATATATTCTAGCTGAGTTTAGGGGTAAGTCTCAGGTTTTCCCACCATGTGCATGCTTAACAAAGCATTTTTTTCAGATGATTTTAATGACCAGTTCTAAATGGGGAGAAGCAGCAATGCTGTCTTTGGAGGCCACTGAGGTAAAATCATCATTAGCTTGCTGGGACTCCAGCGAGGTTGACCAGAAACTCTGTGTGGCAATGCGAAGCCGGGAGAGAGAGTTAATGGAGTTTATGCCCCGAGTCCCAAGAATGCTGGCCCGGCGCAATGGAGCTGGTGTCTGTGTTCATGGACATGACTGCCCACTCCAGAAGAGGCCACTCAGAACACGCAGAGCGAGCTGCCACATACCTCTCAGGCTACTTTGCAGCTGCTTTCATGATGAGATAGAGAAAGTGACCCATTTCAGTGAGCTTTTTGGTATTTGAGAGCATGGGAAAAAGTATTTGCCATGTTTTCCCACTTCCCTGTCCTTTCTGACTCTTTGTTGCAGTTTCCACAGCTCTGTTACCAGGCTCTGACAAGATTTTGAACAGGCGAAGTTTCTGGGCTTCTCTGGCCCTCTGAGTATGATGCCTGCGCTAGGCAATCTGCCTGCATTTCTGAGGGCACCCGCCATGGGCCAGACACTGAGCTTCAGGGGCAGGGAACACATAGTTCATTTTTTTAGTTATTTTCTTCTGATTTTTTTTCTCGAATTCAAAGCCATTTTTAAAGTGGTTTTGCAAAAACAATATTAAAATGACAACAGGAATATAAGACAAAAATTTCCCCTACTTCCATCAACTAATCAAGCAAAGCAGCCATTTGAGCCCGTGCCCACGAGCCCTTCTCCATATGTCTGTGCAGTTCACACTGGTTATCCTCATCTGCCATCGGAGCTCCCTCCTACTGTCTGGGCTCCCCGCACCTTATGAAACAGGGCCTGCACGCCACTGTGGAAACTGAACACACCAGCTTCTGCCTCGCAGAAGGGGCACAGCCGGGGGTCTTGGGCTCTGTTGGTCAGATGCTCCCACCCACACACCAGGTGGATCTGGGGGCAGCCTCTCTGTGGAAGCTTTGGCAGTTTTAGCAAGATGGGTTCCCAGGGGCAGTGACAGCAGCAGTGATGGTGCCAATGTCCAATGTCTGGGGTCAGAGTCAGTGGGCAGGGAGAGCCATGCTGTGGTGTGATTTGGGCAGCATTTAGGCTGCCTCCAGTTTTAGCTCTCCAAACCCCTGAACATTTCTGTGAATTTCCCAATATTCTTATTAAATTGTTTTTCTGTTTAAATCAGCCTGACTGCTTGTAACTACGGCACACCTTGCTGATACACCTATTCATAATTTTTACTGTTTTGTAGTAGTGGAATTGATATAATTTTATATTCTATACTCTTATTTAACATTATACCATGTGAAATTTTCAGCTTGGCAAAATCTTTTATCTTTCTATTATAATAATAATTATTATACTAATCATCCTTCTCCCCTTGGGAAACCAGTTGTTAACAGCCCGGTGGGGGGTGCTGATGTTGTACCTCATCTTGACTGTTTGTGGGAAATCAGGCTTTCCTGTATGGCAGGTGCCTTGAAGAAAACTGGCAATGCTGAGTGTAGGGGACAGAAGGGGGGCTATAGATGCTAAAGCTGGAAAAGCCTTAGAGAAATCTAGTCCCAGTTCTACATTGTTGGCTGAGGAACTTGAGACAAGGAGAGGAGAACTGACTTGAGCAGGTAACTCACTCAGAGAGCCGGTGTTGGGGGCAGGACCAAACCCAATCCTGCTAGCTCCTGTGCCAGAGCAGACTTTCCTTCATCTTGGCTGTAAGCCTGCTGCAGAATGATGTTAAACTTATTACATCTCATCTCAGGTACCTGAGAGTGAGAATGGGGTGGGGAGTGAATGGTATGAGATATGTAACGTTGGTGCTCAGATTATTGTCCAAAACTCTAAGAATAAGGTTTAGTCATTCTTCCTATAAATATTATTCAAGGACCAACACAGTGCCTGCCACATACTAGGAACCTGATTAATCTATGTGGAGTGAATGAAGAAAGGACAATCCTATGCTGTCCATACCTCGTGTTAATTCTAGGGTGACTGACATTATATATTGTGATATATAATAGTGGGATGTGTTAGTAGTAATTAACATAATCCAAAAGCAAGAATTTTATTCTCCCACTAGTGTAGTCTTCAGTTAATCGAGTGAATTGTCTTCATGGCTCTGTCATCTGGAATGAAAGGCAGTAGTTTAGGCATTCTCCAGCTTCGCAATTCTCTTCTGAAACATAGATGGTCCATCTGCTGTGGGACGGGCCCCCTGAAAATAGTCTCACCCAAAAGACAGGCAGTCAGCATTCCAGTATTTATTGAGTACTATTTATGTGGCAGGCTTTATGTTAAGGACTTGGGTAAGCAAAACAGGCATGGTCTCTGCCTTCAAGGAATTTATAATCTTATGGGGGAGACAGGAATTAAACAAGTCAAAATTTTAAAACAAGCTATGACTTTTTGTGTTTTGAGGGCTGGGAAGAGAAAGAACAGATGTTATGAGAAAGTAGCAGATGTCCATTTTGGGGGAATCAGGGAAGACATCTCTGAAGATTAGGAAGTTGTCTCTAAAATTTGAAACAGAATGAATGAAAGTTTTTGATCATTTTAATTATGCAATTGAGAAATCATCCCCAGCATGTCTTGCATGTAGTAAACACTCAATACATATTAGTGATGACTATAATAAACACTTTCACATCCATTATCTCATGGACTTGTCACGATGCTGTAGGCCCATGAGTAGACTTGATGAGTGTTGTTATTCCCATTGTACAACTGAAGCTTCATCTGAAGCTCAAGTGGTTATATGGTTAAGTGAAGTGAGTCATTTTGCTATTCAAACTCACATCTGAGATTGAAACCTAATTTTCCCTACTGTTACATCAGTGTTTATTTCTCCAAAGCTATTTTGGAAGGGAACATGCAGTGATTAGAGTTTATACATCATCTTTGTGAGCATGTAAATTGCTTGGGGTAGTCTCTCCCCACAGTTCTGTTAAAGCAGCCAAGCCCTTGTGCTGAGCTCTGGGACACCTCTCGTGCACCTTGTTAAATTCAAGGATGCTGTGGGCTATTTGGGAAGCATATGGAGTTGGCCACGATATGCCTCTTCCTTTTCCCTTCTGACTCTGTCATCTCTTAAAGATTCTCATAAAACTAATGACAGGATAAGGCAAGAAGTTACATTACACTTTATAATGGGCTAATTAGGTAAACATGTTAAAAGGTGTTCCCCATAGTGCCGTTTCATGGTTGCACTGTTGGTAATCAGCACTTGTTTTCAAAGTGTCAGAATATCAGAAGCAAAGCTGCTCGTATTGCTGCGTATGTCACACAAATGAAATGAATTAAGTGGAGCAGTGGGAATGCTCTGCCTCTATTATCACTCAAGTCTTTGAAGGGATACTCTGAGGCTAGAAGTTTGGTCCTGGCTGATTCTTTCAGCGTTTGAGTGGACATAAAACACCCCCAGCCCCCAATATAGAGTTTCTTTACTTAGATAAGAGGTTTATGGGCCAGTTCTGGGGGTGGGGTCCTGATGAGAAGCTTTTGGAGGTCAAGGTGGGTTTCTTTGTGGTTCTGTATCAACACATTCATCCATGAACAGCAGGGCCCTAGACAGACATTAGGCATGCTAAGTTTAGAAGTTGACAGCCCTGCTTCACAGATATGGAGAAAATTCTGTGGCACTGTTTGCCTTTGATATACTTCAGGCTGCAAAGGTAAGTAGCCGTGATATTATTTTCTGGGTGACTGGGCAATACCAGGGGAAGAATAGAAATGATGTAGTAGTTGGAACACATCCTGGGTTCAGGATACACAGGGAAGACCCATTGCTAGGTCGTCTTTATGACTTGGTAGGACTCCTGCTTTGCAAACAACAGTGTCTGACTAATTTAAGCAAAAAGGAATTTATGGAAAGTATGATGGGGGTTGAAGAACCAGGTTTGGTAATGAGTAGGACTGGGGCTGTTTGAGATGTCCAAGAGGTGGAAATCATAGTCCTTGCCATGTGGCCAGCAACATCTGATGAGCTGCTGCCACAGCAATGGACAACCTACATTATTCTGGATTTTAAATGTTCCAAGTCCTAGGAGGAACCATCTGATTAGGTGGGATTGGACCACATGCCCATTCCCTAGGTGTGCCCTTTTACTCTCTCTAGTGGGAGACAAGATCCTGGGTTTACTGCCTCATAGAGACTGTGTGAAGGAGTAGTTCGAAGGAGTAGTTCACCAAAGGAAATTGGGATGCTTTGGGGAAGGAGAATAAACTCTAGGCAGCCAAAAAATTGACAAAGGACCAGTATGCTTGCTTAGGAATGAATCCTGGGCCTCAAGGGCCTTGGCTGAATGGGAACCTGTCCGTGTTAGGATTTATTACTGAAATCCAGCCAGCTCTCTGCTCAGCCTAAGCATTTCTGTGCTGTACAATACAGTAGCCACTTAGCCACGTGTGGCTATTTAAATTTAAATTAATTAAAAGTAAATAAAATTAAAAGTTCAGTTCCCCATTTGCATTAGCCACATTTCAAGTGTTAGAGCCAACATGGCTAATGGTTACCACATTGATCATTACAGACATAGAACATTTCTGTAATTTCAGAATGTTTTTATTAGATAGCATTAGATGTTTGGTGGGTCACCCAGGCCTTTCTTCATATCTTCATCTTATATGACATCAACTCCAAGGCCATTTTCTCTCTGTTTGCCTATGGAGAAAAGTTGGGCATAGGATGTTAAAGAAGAGAAATGATGAGTTACATATTTTGCCTTTTCTTAGTTTTTGGTGGTGGATGATATAATGACATGGATAAATGAGGAAATCACAATGTCATATGTATTGTGATAACAATTATATGAAGACAGACTAGTGTATAGAAATGCAACAGATTTCTGGGGATTAATTTTGTATCCTGCAACTTTACCGAATTCATTGTTGAGCTCTAGTAGTTTTCTGTTAGCATCTTTAGGATTTCCTATATATAGGATCATGTCATCTGAAAAGAGTAACTGTTTTATTTCTTCTTTTCCAATTTAGATTCCTTTTATTTCTTTTTCTTCTCCGATTGCCATAGCTAGGACTTCCAAAACTATGTTGAATAAAAGTGGTGGGAGTGGACATCCTTGTCTTGTTCCTGATCTTAGAGGAAATGCTTTCAGTTTTTCACCCTTGAGAATGATGTTAGCTGTGGGTTTGTCATATATGGCCTTTATTATGTTGAGGTATGTTCCCTCTATGCCCACTTTCTGGAGAGTTTTTATCATAACTGGGTGTTGAATTTTGTCAAAAGCTTTTTCTGCTAGATGATCACATGGTTTTTATTCTTCAGTTTTTTAATATGATATATCACACTGATTTGTGGGTACTGAAAAATCCTTGCACAGGTGTTAACTCTTCTCTGAATGTTTGATAGAATTCACCTGTGATGCCATCTTGTCCTGGACTTTTGTTTGTTGGGAGTTTTAAAATCACAGTTTCAATTTCAGTACTTGTGATTAATCTGTTCATATTTTTGGGTCTGTTGCATTTCTATACACAAACAATGAAAGATCAGACAGAGGAATTAAGGAAACAATCCCTTTTACCATAACATCAAAAAGAATAAAGTACCTGGGTATAAACCTACCTAAGGAGGCAAAAGATCTGTACTCCAGAAGCTATAAGATGCTGATGAAAGAAATCAAAGATGACACAAACAGTCTCTAGGTCCATCCACCTCATTACAAATAACTCAATTTTGTTTCTTTTTATGGCTGAGTAATATTGCATTGTGTGTGTGTGTGTTTGTGTGTGTATCACATTTTCTTTATTCATTCATCCATTGATGGACACTTAGGTTTTTTCTAAATCTTGGCTATTGTAAATAATGCTGCAGCAAAAATGGGAGTGCATATATCTTTTTGAGTTAATGTTGTCATTTTCTTCAGATAAATACTGTACCCAGAAATGGAATTTCTGAATCATACGGTAGTTCTATTTTATATTTTTGAGGAAACTTCATACTTCTTTCCATACTGACTGCATCAATTCACATTCCCACCAACAGTGCACAAAGTTTCCCATTTCTCTACATCCTCACTAACACTTGTTATTTCTTGTCTTTATGATAATAGTCATTCTAAAGTGTGAGGTTTTGATTTGCATTTCCATGATGATTAGTGATGCTGAGTATTTTTTCATGTACCTTTTGGTCTTCTGTATGTATTCTTGGAAAAATGTCTATTCTCTACCCATGTTTTAATCATTTTTTTTTGTTTGCTTTTGAGTTGTGTGAGTTCTTTATATATTTTGTATATTAACTTACCAGATATATGATTTGTATATATTTTCTTCCATTCATTTGGTTGTCTTTGTTGTTTTATTAATGGTTTCCTTTGCTGTGTAGAAGCATTTTAGTGTAATATAGTCCCACTTGAATTTTTGCTTTTGTTGTTTTTGCTTTTGGTATGAAATCAAAAAAATCATCACTAAAGTTGATGCCAATATCATATTCTTTTGATTTCTATAGTTTTGTAATATAGTTTGAAATCAGGGAGGTGTTGCCTTCAGCTTTGTCCTTCTTTCTCAAGATTGCTTTGACTATTTGAGATCTTTTATGGTTTCATACACATTTTAGACTGTTTGTTCTATTTCTGTGAAAAATGCCTTTAGAGTTTTGACAGGGATTGCACTGAATCTGTAGATTGCTTTGGGTAGTATAGAAATATTATTTTAATAAATTTATTTATTTATTTATTATTTATTTTTGGCCTCATTGGGACTTCGTTGCTGCGCATGGACTTTCTCTAATTGTGGCGAGTGGGGGCTACTCTTTTGTCGCGGTGCACAGGCTTCTCATTGCAGTGGCTTCTCTTTGTTGTGGAACATGGGCTCTAGGTACGTGGGCTTCAGTAGTTGTGGCATGGGCTCAGTAGTTGTGGCTCATGGGCTCTAGAGTGCAGGCTCAGTAGTTGTGGCACACGGGCTTAGTTGCTCTGCAACATGTGGGAACTTCCCGGAGCAGGGCTCGAACCCGTGTCCCCTGCATTGGCAATTGGATTCTTAACCACTGCACCACCAGAGAAGTTCCTAGAAATTTTAACAATATTAATTTTTCCAATCCATGCGCATGGAATATACTCCAATTTATTTGTGACTTCTTTAGTTTCTTTCATCAGCGTTTTACCGTTTTCAGAGTATAGGTCTTTCACCTCCTTGGTTACATTTATTCCTAGGTATTTTATTCTTTTTGATGCAATTATAAATGGATTATTTAAAAAATTCCTCTTTCTGATAGTTTGTTAGTAGTGCATAGAAACGCAGCAGGTTTTTGTATATTGATTTTGTATCTTGTAACTTTAATGAATTCATTTGTTAGTTCTAACAGTTTTTTGGGGGGAAGTCTTTAGGATTTTCTATATATAAAATATCATGTCACCTGAAAATAGTGACCCTTTTACTTCTTCCTTTCCAATTTGGATGACTTTTATTTCTTTTCTTGCCTAAATACTCTGGTTAGGACTTACAATACTATGTTGAATAAAAGTGGTGAGAGAGGGCATCCTCATCTTGTTCAGCTTTCAGCTTTTCACCATTGAGTGTGATGTTAGCTGCGGATTTGTCATATATGGGCTTTGTTACGTTGAGGTATGTTCCCTCTATACCTAGTTTGTTGAGAGTTTTTATCATAAATTGTTGTTGAATTTTGTCAAATGCTTTTTCTGAATCAATTGAGATGATAATATTATTTTTATCCTTCATTTTGTTAATGTGGTGTATCACACTGATTGATTTGTGGATGTTGAATCATTCTTGCATCCTGGAATAAATCTCACTTGATCATGGTGTATGATCCTTTTAATGTATTCCTGAATTTGGTTTGCTAATATTTTGTTGAGGATTTTTGCGTCTATGTTTCTGAGTTATATTGGCCTGTCATTTTTTTACCTTGTGGTGTCCTTGTCTGCTTTTGGTATCAGGGTAATGTTGGCCTCATGAAATGAGTTAGGAAGTGTTCTCTTCTCTTTTACTTTTTTGGAAGAGTTTGAGAAGGATTGGTGTTAAATCTTTTTTGAATGTTTTTTAGAATTCACCAGTGAAGCTGTCTGGTCCTGGACTGTGGAGGTTTTAATTACAGTTTCAATCTCCTTACTAGTAATCAGTCTGTTCAGATTTTCTATTTCTTCATGATTCAGTCTTGGAAGGTTGTATGTTTCTAGGAATTTATTAATTTCTTCTAGGTTGCTCAATTTGTTGTTGTCTGTACATAGTAGTCTCTTATGATCCTTCATATTTCTGTGGTGTCAGTTGTAATGTCTCCTCTTTCATTTCTGATTTCATTTATTTGAGTACTCTCTTTTTTCTTTGTGAATCTAGCCATTAAAAAATCTTTTCAAAGGTCTAGCCCTTGGTTTCATTGATCTTTTCTATTGTCTTTTAAATCTCTATTTCATTTATTAATTTTTCTTCTACTAACTTTGAGCTTCATTTCTTTCTTCTTTTATGGTTCCTTGACATGTAAAATTAGATTGTTTATTTGAGACTTTTCTTGTTTCTTGAGGAGGGCATTTGTCACTATGAACTTCCCTCTTAGAACTGCTTTAGCTGCCTCCCACAAGTTTTGGTATGTTGTATTTCTATCTTCATTTGTCTCAAGGTAGTTTTGAGCTCACTTTTGATTTCTTTGTTGACCCATTGGTTGTTCATTAGCTTGTTGTTTAATCTCCACATATTTGTGAATTTTCCAGTTTTCTTTTTGCAGTTGATGTCTAGTTTCATACTATAGTTGTTAGAAAAGATGCTTGATATGATTTCAGTCTTCTTAAATTTGATGAGACTTAATATTTTGTGACCTAACATATGATCCATCCTGGAGAATGTTCCATGTGTACTTGAGAAGAATGTGTATTGTTACTTTTGGATGGAATGTTATGTATATATCAGTTAAGTCCATCTCTTCTAATGTGGCATTTGAGGCTGGAGTTTTCTTATTGAGTTTCTGTCTGGATGATCTATCTATTGATGTAAATGGGGTACTAAAGTCCTCTACTATTGTTGTATTGCTGTCTGTTTCTCCTTTTGGTTCTGTTAATATTTGCTTTATATATTTTGGTGCTCCTATATTGAGTGCATAAGTATTTTAAAATGTTATATCCTCTTTTTGGATCAATCCCTTTATCATTATGTAATACCCTTCTTTGTCTCTGATTACAGTCTTTGTTTAAAGTGTATTTTGTCTGATATAAGTGTAGCTACCTCAGTAGATACCATGTAGTATCTTTTTCCATCCCCTCCCTTATAGTCTATGTGTGTCCTTATGTCTGAAGTGAGTCTCTTCAAGGCAACATATAGTTGGGTCTTGTTTTTCATCCACTCAGTTACTCTATGTCTTTTGATTGGCGAATTTAGTCCATTTTCATTTAAAGTAATTATTGATAGGTATATACTTATTGCCATTTTGTTCATTGTTTTCTGGCTATTTTGTAGTTCTTTTCTGTTCCCTTCTTCTTTTCTTGCTCTCTTCCTTTGTGTTTTAATGACTTTCTTTATTGGCGTGCATAGATTCCTTTCTTATTGTCTTTTGAGTATCTACTATAAGTTTTTGCTTTGTGGTTACTATAAAGATTACATATAACAACTTACTTATAGTCATAATAGTCTATATGTTGATAATAACAAGTCTGAATGTATTCTAGTACTGTACATTAAATTCCTCCCACCACAATTTATGCGTTCGATGTCACATTTTACATCTTTTATCTTTTTATCTCATGTATCTCTTAACTAACTAGTTACAGTTATTTTTACTATTTTTGTCTTTTAACTATCATACTAGCTTTATGAGTGATTAATCCATTACCTTTACTATATATTTACATTTACTAGTGAGATTTATGCTTTTATATATTTCTTTGCTCTTTCTTTTCAGTTTAAACAAGTCCCTTTAACCTTTCTTGTGAGGCCAGTTAGTGGTGATGAACTCCTTTAGCTTTTGCTTGTCTGGAAAACTCCTTATCTCTCCTTCAATTCTGAATGATAACTTTGCTGAATAAAATATTCTTGTTGGAAATTCTTTTTCTTTCGACAATATATTGTCCCACTCTCTTCTGGTCTTCAAAGTGTCTACTGAAAGATCTGCTGATAGTCTTATGGGGGTTCACTTGCACATAACAAGTTGTTTTTCTCTTGCTGTTTTTAAGATTTTCTCCTTGTCTTTAACTTTTGACATTTTAACTATAAAGTGTGTTGGTGTGAATATCTTTGGGTTCATCTTTTTTTTGGAACTCTCTGTGCTTCCTGGATCTGAATGTCTGTTTCTTTCACTAGATTAGGAAAGTTTTCAGCTATTGTCTCTTCAAATAAGTTTTCTGCCCCTTTCTTTCTCTCTTCTATTATGCAAATGTTAATCTACTGGTTGTGTTCTCTTAGTCCCTTAAGCTGTTTCATTTTTTTTCTGCTCTGATTGAGTGAATTCCTCTACTCTGTCTTTAAGTTCACTGATCCTTTTTCTTCTGTTTTATCTAGTCTGCTCTTGAACCTCTCTAGTGTATTTTTCAGTTCAGTTATTGTATTCTTCAGCTCTGTAACTTCTGTTTGGAACTTTCTTATATTTTCTATCTCTTTGCTAAAGTTCTCACTATGTTCATCCATTCTTCTCCTGAGTTCAGTCAGCATCTTTATAACCATTACTTTAAACTCTAATAAAGAGTAAATTACCTACTACATTTCATGAAGCTTTTTTTTTTATCCTGAGGTTTTATCTTATTCTTTCATTTGGAATATATTCCTTTGTTTTTTCATTTTCTTGACTCTGTGTGTTGGTTTTATGCATTAGATGAAACAACCACCTCTCCTGGTCTTGAAGGGTTGGCCTGTGTAGGAGATTAAGCTTATCATTCAACCCTGCCCTAGTTCTTGGTTGTCTCTCAAGCCTTTGTGACTATCCAAGGAGACTATTTTATTTTTAATAGCTCTCAGCAGTTGAGTGTGTGCCAGCACCAGTCAGTATTCCAAAGGGATGATCTCAGTTAGCACCTAGATTCAGCCTTATTGGAAGCCAAACCCTCAGGCAGCAGTGCTTAAAGAATACAAATATATACAGTCTTGTGGGATCACAACCATAAGCCCTGATGACTGCCAGAGCCAGGCAATCCTGAGGTGTACCCTGGACAGCAGTCACAAAAATTGGGCTCAAGACAAGTATATAAGCTCCCTTCTGGGAGATACTAGTGAGCTGTAGCAAGGCAGAGGAAAAGTGCAAAGATGGCATCCCTGGACTATGTTCCCTGATGGCACCTCTGTAGCCTCCAGATGTGTGCAAATCTGAAGCCTGCCCCTAGGGCCCGAGCTCCAGGATCAGCAAGTAGGCCTCTTTCAGAGAAAGGTTGGTGGTGTGTTCCAATCTGCTGTCTGCACAGTGCCCTGGAGGTGATAGCCTGACAAGAATTGTCTCTCTGATTGTTACAGTGCTGTGGGATTCAGGAATACAAGTCCCCCTGTCCACCAGAGACGGGCACCCAAGGGGTATCCCCTGGATGGCAGCCATAAAACCCAGGGCTCCAGATGTAAAAACCAGGGCACCAGACATGTATAAGAGCTCCCCTGCAAGAGATATTAGTGCTCTGGAGTGCAGCAGAGGGAGAGCAGGAAGGTCATGCCCACCCTCTGAGGTCTCAGGAAAGGGAGAGCCCTTAGATGTGTGTTTAGTTTGAAGTCTAACCCTCAGGCTGCAGCTGTGACATAAACTATATGTCTTCTTCACAGAAAGACTGAGCTCCTGGGTCTGTTGTTTCTTGCTATGCCTTGGGGGTAGTAGCTGTTTAAGAACACTTTCTCCATTTGTTCCAGACCTATGGGACCTGTGAGTGTAAACCCCCCTGGCTACCAGAACCAGGTGATATAGAGGTGTCCCCTGGCAGCAGCTGCCAAGATCAGGGCACCAGAGAAGGCTATAATCTCCTTTTTGGAAAATAGTGGTGAGCTGGAATGAGGCAGAGGGAGAGTGAAAAGATTGCATCCACCAACCCCTGTTCTTTGAAAGCAGCTTTGTAGGCCCATATATATGTGCTAAACCAGAAGTCTGCCTCTTAGGTCAAAGCTCCTAGACAAGAAAATAGGCCTCTTTCTCAGAAAAAGGGGGTATGTTTCAGTCTCTGTCTGTGCAGTGTCCTGGGTGACAGTCTGCCAAGAACCGAATCTGATTATTACAGCCCCATGGGAACTGGGAATACAAGGGCCCCAGCCTCCAGATCCAGGTGATCAAGGTCATCCCCTGGGTGGCAGCCACAAAAGCCAGATCATCAGACATAAAAACCGAGGCTCCAGATGTGTGTAGGAGCTCCCCTCTTGGAGATACTGGAGCTCTGGAGCATGGCAGAGGGGGGTGTGAAGATAGAGACCACTGGCTCGAGGGAGGCAGAGGGAGAGAGCAAAGATGGCATCTGCTGAAGAAAGAGGAAAAAAAGAAGAAAAAGAAATGAAAAAAGAAAGGCAAAAGGGAAATAAAAAGCAAAGAAGAAATAAAAGGATAAGGAAGAAAAAAAAAATGGGGCTCCCAGCTTTGGCAAAGCTTAAGGAGAGCAGGGAAGTGGCACCCACTAGCCTGGACCCCCAAGAGCATCCCAGTCCCTCAGACCAATGCTTTAGAATTAGGAAATGAGTTTATTTCACATAAAGTCTGGGAACTTTTCAAAGGCTGCTTCTGTGCTGTTCCCTGGGTGTATGCAGGAGCCTTTTAAGAGTCGTTCATGAGAGCACCATGGCCCCGTGGTCCTGTGGGCATGAGCTATGTTTGGCTTCAAAGCCGGATGTTGTGGGGGGCTTGTCTCTCAGGTGCCAGTCTTAAAAGTTGGGGTACCCAATGCGGGGTATGAACCCTTCATTACTCCAGGAGAAGCTCCAAGTTGTGAATTTCTTGCCGATTGTTGGTCACTGCACTGGGGTTGGGGTTTATGGTGAGATTGTGTCTTAGCCTCTCCTACCTGGCTTAGATGTCATTTCCCTCTTGCTTGCCTGACATGAAGGGGTCACTCTGCCAGTTTTAGTTTTTTTCCAGAGGAAATTGTTCCATATATAGCTGTAGATTCCTTTGTGTCTGTGGGGGGGTGGTGAACTCAAGATCTTCCTACATCACCATCTTGAACTGGAACCCTTTATTATTACTATTAAAATGATGGAATCTTAAATATACTTTTACTTAAAGAAGAATTGGTTGTGTTGGCATAAATGCGGTATCGAGGGTCACCAATGATGCCATTTTTTGGTAGGGTCACAGTTTAAAATATTTCCATATTCAATATCTTGTAATAACCTATAATAGAAAAGAATCTAAAAAAGAGTGGAAAAATGTATATATATATAACTGAATCACTTTGCTGTACAACTGAAACTAACACAATATTATAAATCAACTATACATCAAAAAAAAAGACATAAAAAAAAGTTTCCATAACCCATCCTCTAAAATCACACAGCTATTGTGGAGTAAGCCTGGAATTTGAATCCCAGGTTTCTGACTTCTAGGTAAGTGCTGAATTGCAATATCCTCTTGATCACTCTAGGCAGAATTCTCATGCGTTTGGGCTCTCTATGCCCCTATTTCAGGGGTGTTGGGATGCTGAATATTACACTTTGGGGCTGGGCTATGGGGGTGAGAAGACAGCGAACACAAGCTGACCTCAGAGAGAATCATAGCAGGTTCAAGTGCGGGACCAGCAGGTCAGGGACCAAGTGCTTGGTCTAGGAAGCAGGAGCCTCCAGGGGGGAAGAGAGGGCCTGCTGGGCAGAGCCTTTCTTTCTTTTTTTTAAACATCTTCATTAGAGTATAATTGCTTTACAAAGTTCTGTTAGTTTCTGCTGTATAACAAAGTGAATCAGCTATATGTATACATATATCCCCATATCTCCTCCCTCTTGCATCTCCCTCACACACGCCCTATCTTACCCCTCTAGGTGGTCACACAGCACTGAGCTGATCTCCCTGTGCTATGTGGCTGCTTCCCACCAGCTATCTATTTTACATTTGGTAGTGTATATATGCCCATGCCACTCTATCACTTCGTCCCAGCTTACCCTTCCCCCTCCCCTTGTCCTCAAGTCCATTCTCTACATCTGCGTCTTTATTCCTCTCCTGCCCCTATGTTCCTCAGAACCATTGTGTTTTGTTTGTTTGTTTGTTTGTTGTTTTTTTGATTCCATATATTTGTGTTAGCATATGGTATTTGTTTTTCTATTTCTGACTTACTTCACTCTGTATGACAGACTCTAAGTCCAACCACCTCATTACAAATAACTCAATTTTGTTTCTTTTAATGGCTGAGTAATATTCCATTGTATATATGTGCCACATTTTCTTTATCCATTCATCTGTCGATGGACATTTAGGTTGCTTCCTTGTGCTGGCAACTGTACATAGTGCTGCAAAGAACATTGTGATACATGCATCTTTTTGAATTATGGTTTTCTCAGGGTATATGCCCAGTAGTCGGATTGCTGGGTCATATGGTAGTTCTATTTTTAGTTTTTTAAGGAACCTCCATACTGTTCTCCATAGTGGCTGTATCAATTTACATTCCCACCAACAGTGCAAGAGGGTTCCCTCTTCTCCACACCTTTTCCAGCATTTATTGTTTGTAGATTTTTTGATGATGGCCATTTCAACTGCTGTGAGGTGACACCTCATTGTAGTTTTGATTTGTATTTCTCTAATGATTAGTGATGTTGAGCATCCTTTCATGTGTTTGTTGGCAATCTATATATCTTCTTTGGAGAAATGTCTATTTAAGTCTTCTGCCCATTTTTGGGTTGGGTTGTTTGTGTTTTTGATATTGAGCTGCATGAGTTGCTTGTAAATTTTGGAGATTAATCCTTTGTCAGTGGCTTTGTTTGCAAATATTTTCTCCTATTCTGAGGGTTGTCTTTTCGTCTTGTTTATGTTTTCCTTTGCTGTGCAAAAGCTTTTAAGTTTCATTAGGTCCCATTTGTTTATTTTTGTTTTTATTTCCATTTCTCTAGGAGGTGGGTCAAAATGGATCTTGCTGTGATTTATGTCATAGAGTGTTCTGCCTATGTTTTCCTCTAAGAGTTTGAGAGTGTCTGGCCTTACATTTAGGTCTTTAATCCATTTTGAGTTTATTTTTGTGTATGGTGTTAGGGAGTGTTCTAATTTCATTCTTTTACATGTAGCTGTCCAGTTTTCCCAGCACCACTCATTAAAGAGGCTGCCTTTTCTCCATTGTATATTCTTGCCTCCTTTATCAAAGATAAGGTGACCATATGTGCGTGGGTTTATCTCTGGGCTTTCTATCTTGTTCCATTGATCTATATTTCCTTTTTTGTGCCAGTACCATACTGTCTTGATTACTGTAGCTTTGTAGTATCGTCTGAAGTTCAGGAGCCTGATTCCTTCAGCTCCGTTTTTCTTCCTCAAGATTGCTTTGGCTATTCGGGGTCTTTTGTGTTTCTATACAAATTGTGAAATTTTTTGTTCTAGTTCTGCGGAAAATGCCATTGGTAATTTGATAAGGATTGCATTGAACCTGTAGATTGCTTTGGGTAATATAGTCATTTTCACAATGTTGATTCTTCCAATCCAAGAACATGGTATATCTCTCCATCTATTTGTTTCATCTCTAATTTCTTTCATCAGTGTCTTATAGTTTTCTACATACAATCTTTTGTCTCCTTAGGTAGGTTTATTCCTAGGCAATTTATTGTTTTTGTTGCAGTGGTAAATGGGAGTGTTTCCTTAATTTCTCTTTCAGATTTTTTTATCATTTGTATATAAGAATGTAAGAGATTTCTGTACATTAGTTTTGTATCCTGATACTTTACCAAATTCCTTGACTAGCTCTAGTAGTTTTCTGGTAGAGGCTTTAGGATTCTCTATGTATAGTATCATGTCATCTGCAAACAGTGACAGCTTCACTTCTTCTTTTCCAATTTGGATTCCTTTAATTTATTTCTGTTTCTTCTCTGATTGCTGTGACTAAAGCTTCCAAATCTATGTTGAATAATAGTGGTGACAGTGGGCAACCATGTCTTGTTCCTGATCTTAGTGGAAATGGTTTCAGTTTTTCACCATTGAGAATGATGGTGGCTGTGTGTTTGTCATACATGGCCTTTATTATGTTGAGGTAAGTTCCCTCTGTGCTTACTTTCTGGAGAGTTTTTATCATAAATGGCTGTTGAATTTTTTGAAAGCTTTTTCTGCATCTATTGAGATAATCATATGGTTTTTATCCTTCAGTTTGTGAATATGGTGTGTCACATTGATTGATTTGCATATACTGAAGAATCCCTGCATTCCTGGGATAAACCCCATTGATCATGGTGTATGATCCTTTTAATGTGCTGTTGGATTCTGTTTGCTAGTATTTTGTAGAGGATTTTTGCGTCTATGTTCATCAGTGATATTGGCCTGTAGTTTTCTTTCTTAGTGACATCTTTGTCTGGTTTTGGTGTCAGGGTGATGGTGGCCTCGTAGAATGAGTTGGGGAGTGTTTCTCCCTCTGCTATATTTTGGAAGAGTTTTGGAAGGATAGGTGTTAGCTCTTCTCTAAATGTTTAATAGTATTCGCCTGTGAAGCCATCTGGTCCTGGGCTTTTGTTTGTTGGAAGATTTTTAATCACAGTTTCAATTTCAGTCCTTGTTGTATAGTTGCTTGTAGTAATCTCTCATGATCCTTTGTATTTCTGCAGTGTCAGTTGTTACTTCTCCTTTTTCATTTCTAATTCCGTTGATTTGAGTCTTCTCCTTTTTTTTCTTGATGAGTCTAGCTAATGGTTCATCAATGTTTTTTATCTTCTCAAAGAACCAACTTTTAGTTTTATTGGCTACTGTTTCCTTCATTTCTTTTTCATTTATTTTGGATCTGATCTTTATGATTTCTTTCCTTCTGCTAACTTTGGGGATTTTTTGTTCTTCTTTCTGTAGTTGCTTTAGGTGTAAGGTTAGGTTGTTTATTTGAGATGTCTTTTGTTTCTTGAGGTAGGATTGTATTGCTGTAAATTTCCCTCTTAGAACTGCTTTTGCTGCATTCTATTAGTTTCACGTCATTGTGTTTTCATTGTCATTTGCTTCCAGGTATTTTTTTAATTTCCTCTTTGATTCCTTCAGTGATCTCTTGGTTATTTAGTAGTGTATTGTTTAGCCTCCATGTGTTTGTAGTTTTTACAGGTTTCTTTTTTTTTTCCTGTACTTGACATCTAGTCTCATAGCATTGTGGTCAGAAAATATCCTTGATACAATTTCAATTTTCTAAAATTTACCAAGGCTTGATTGGTCACCCAAGATATGATCTATCCTGGAGAATGTTCCATGAGCACTTGAGAAGAAAGTGTATTCTGTTGTTTTTGGATGGAATGTCCTATAAATATCAATTAAGTCGATCTTGTTTAATGTGTCATTTCAAGTTTGTGTTTCCTTATTTATTTTCTTTTTGGATGATCTGTCCATTGGTGTAAGTGAGGTGTTAAAGTCTCCTACTATTATTGTGTTACTGTCAATTTCCCCTTTTATGGCTGTTAGCATATGCTTTATGTATTGAAGTGCTCCTATGTTGGGTGCATAAATATTTAGAATTGTTATATCTTCTTCTTAGATTGATCCCTTGGTCATTATGTAGTGTCCTTCGTTGTCTCTTGTAATAGTCTCTATTTTAAAGTTTATTTTGTCTGATATGAGAATTGCTACTCCAGCTTTCTTTTGATTTCCATTTGCATGGGATATCATTTTCCATCCCCTCACTTTCAGTCTGTATCTGTCCCTAGGTCTGAAGTGGGTCTCTTGTAGACAACATATATACAGGTCTTATTTTTGTATCCATTCAGCCAGTCTATGACTTTTGGTTGGAGAATTTAATCTATTTAGTAGTTATTGATATGTATTTTCCTATTACCATTTTCTTAATTGTTTTGGGTTTGTTATTGTAGGTCTTTTCCTTCTCTTGTGTTTCCTGCCTAGAGAAGTTCTTTTAGCATTTGTTGTAAAGCTGGTTGGGTGGTGCTGAATTTTCTTAGCTTTTGCTTGTTTGTAAAGGTTTTAATTTCTCCATCAAATCTGAATGAGATCCTTGCTGGGTAGAGTAATCTTGGTTTTAGGTTTTTCCCTTTCATCACTTTAAATATGTCATGCCATTCCCTTCTGGCTTGCAGAGTTTCTGCTGAAAGATCAGCTGGTAACCTTATGTGGATTCCCTTGTATTATTTGTTGCTTTTCCCTTGCTGCATTTAATATTTTTTCTTTGTATTTAATTTTTGATAGTTTGGTTAATATTTGTCTTGGCATGTTTCTCCTTGGATTTATCCCGTGTGGGACTCTCTGCGCTTCCTCGACTTGATTGACTATTTCCTTTCCCATGTTAGGGAAGTTTTCAACTATAATCTCTTTAAATATCTTCTCAGTCCCTCTATATTTCTCTTCTTCTGCTGGGACCCCTATAATTCAAATGTTGGTGCGTTTAATGTTGTCCCAGAGGTCTCTGAGACTGTCCTCAATTCTTTTCATTCTTTTTTCTTTATTCTGCTCTGCGGTACTTATTTCCACTATTTTATCTTCCAGATCACTTATCAGTTCTTCTGCGTCAGTTTCTCTGCTATTGATTCCTTCTAGAGAATTTTTAATTTCGTTTATTTTGTTGTTCATCATTGTTTGTTTGCTCTTAGTTCTTCTAGGTCCTTGTTAAACTTTTCTTGTATTTTCTCCCTTCTATTTCCAAGATTTTGGATCATCTTTACTATCATTATTCTGAATTCTTTTTCAGGTAGACTGCCTATTTCCTCTTCATTTGTTTGGTCTGGTGGGGTTTTACCTTGCTCCTTCATCTGCTGTCTATTTCTCTGTCTTCTCATTTTGCTTAACTAACCGTGTTTGAGGTGTCCTTTTCACAGGCAGCAGATTCATAGTTCCTGTTGTTTTTGGTGTCTGCCCTCAGAGTATAAGATTGGTTCAGTGGGTTGTGTAGGCTTCCTGGTGGAGGGTACTGGTGTCTGTGTTCTGGTGGATTAAGGTGGATCTTGGTTTTCTGGTGGGCAGGACTGTGTCCAGTAGTGTGTTTTGGGGTGTTTGTGAACTTATTTTGATTTTAGGCAGCCTCTCTGCTAATGGTTGGGGTTTTCTCCCTGTCTTGCTAGTTATTTGGCATGGGGTATCCAGGACTGGAGCTGCTGGTCATTGAGTGGAGCTGGGTCTTAGTGTCAAAATGGAGATCTCTGGGATAGCTCACACTGATTGATATTATGTGGGTCTGGGAGGTCTCTGGTGGTCCAATGTCCTGAACTCGGCTCTCCCATCCCAGAGGCTCAGGCCTGACACATGGCCAGAGCACCAAGACCCTGTCAGCCATATGACTTTTGGGAAGTCTGAGGTCTTCTGCCAACGTTCAGTAGGTCTTCTGTAGGAGTTGTTCCACATGTAGATGTATTTTTGATATATTTGTGGGGAAGAAGTTGATTTCCACTCCTTACTCCTCCATTGAAGGTCCCCCCAATACTCCAGAGTGTTTCTTGACTTGATCCTGTTAGATGGGCCTGATAACTCCTGCTGTAAACTCTTACAAATGGTTGTTGTGAAGTTAAAAACAGATGATTTTATGAAAGCCCTTTTCCAAACATGAAAGCACAAAGTATAAACATAAAGCATAACTGTTATAAGGAGTATGGGATGGGAGGGAAAGTACTCTGTGCAAACATATTTCCCATTCCTGGAAGTATAATGCAAATACTATTCTGAGGATGGTGACTGAGAAATGACATTGTGTGGACAATATCTCCATTTACCAATTTGTTCAACATGTGGCTGATAATCTTGGCACACGTCTTGATAGTGTGTTTCTGGGAGGAGGGGCTCTCCTGCATCCAGGGTTGCCCACAAGAAGATGCCGGGACATATGCACACACCCAGTAGGCTCACGTTATCAAGCTAGGGGCACTGGAAAAAGTCCTCTACAAGAGAATCCTCTTAAAGTGGGACCAACGTTCCACACTAAATGTAACAAAAAATATTTGATGGAAACTTTATCTTGAGGAATAAAATTAAAAATTGAAAGCAAGTTTACTTTATCTTATATTTATATAATTATGCATAAAAGAACAAATCAGTTTTTTTCTGAAAATCTAATGAACAAATAAACTAACCAACTAACTACAGTAAACATCTTAAGAAGATCAGCTCTACCCAAAAGTTTGAATAGTTTTCAGTTTTCTCTAGGGCTTCTGATGACATCTTTTTTCTCTGAATCTTACACATGTTCTTTTCTTCTGCATTATCTGCCCTAACTCTGCCTTATCCTCATTTGTCAATGATTTAATTGGGATTCAAGGCAGTCTCCCCTGTCACTTTCATTGACTTGCAAATCTTGCAGAAGATGAAAGATTTCCCAATTTCATTTGGCAATTGACTTGCATTACGTTTGCATTGTGTTGGCAGTACCTGCTGCATCCGATAATCTGGGAACTTCTGCAGGAAGTCCCTGACTGATGTGGCTGGTTTGGGGTGTGAGCTTCCAAGTGGGTCAGGAGGTTTTTGTCAGGTAGTTTTAAAAGTGGTCAGGTTATTAAAGAATAGATCGTTTGTTTCTGTCTGGAAACTTGTAACCACGTAGATTCAGATAACAAACACTCAGAAGAATATACCTTCTGCAGTCAGTCTGGGTTGCACCAGGTAGAGAGGGCGGTGCCAGACATATCATCAACAGTGATGTTGAGACAATATACTCCTGAGTGTTAATTAAAATAATGTATTTTTCTTCTTTCTGGCTTCATGTGTAATAGTCTAATTTCAGTCTTGCTCTGAAATCTCATTACTCCATCATCTCTGTATAAAAACTTGTTCTCAGCTCTCCAGCTACCTTCTCTGGCCCAGGCCACAGTGTCTGTGATTCCATGTCAGGGACGTGGGACAAAGAGGAATGTCACCATAGTGAACATGACTCACGAGATTGAAATATTTGGCCACATGTCTCCAGATGCAGCATGGGATGTGGAAGAAAGTATGGAAAGCTGTGAGATGAGCATTCTGGGTATTTGTTTCAACAAAGGGCCGAGGGGATCTTCAAACATACTGTGTCTGGTGTAATCTGAATTGAGTACAATCAGTTCAGAAAGCTAGATTGAGGGCTTCCCTGGTGGCGCAGTGGTTGAGAATCTGCCTGCCAATGCAGGGGACACGGGTTCGAGCCCTGGTATGGGAAGATCCCACATGCCACGGAGCAACTAGGCCTGTGAGCCACAACTACTGAGCCTGTGCGTCTGGAGCTTGTGCTCCGCAACAAGAGAGGCCGCGATAGTGAGAGGCCTGTGCATCGCGATGAAGAGTGGCCCCCACTTGCCGCAACTAGAGAAAGCCCTCACACAGAAACGAAGACCCAACACAGCCAAAAATACATAAATAAAGAAAGATTTCATAAAAAAAAAAGAAAGCTAGATTGAGAGGGTTAAGAGGATTCCAGTGCGCAGACATTGGGCTTATTTTTTTCTGTGTGGTAAAAAATTCGTAACATAAAATTTACAATTTTAAGCATTTTTCCATTTTAGGTGTACAGTTCTGTGGCATTAAGTACACTTATATTGCTGTGTAATCATCACCATTATCCATCTTTAGAACATTTTCATCATCCCAAACTGAAAGTCTGTAATCGTTAAACACTGATTCCAAATTTCCCCCTTCACCAGCTTCTGGCAAGTACCTCTACTTTCTGTCCCTATGAACTTGGCTACTCTAGGTCCCCTGTAGAAGTGAAATCATACAGGAATTGTTTCTGTGTAACAATATTTCACTTCGCATAATGTTTTCAAGGGTCATCCATGTGTCAACATTTTCTTCCTTTTTAAAGACGAATGATATTCCATTGTGTGTATATACACATTTTGTTTACCCAATCATCCCATTGATGGGCATTTGGTTTGCTTCCACCTTTGGGCTATTGTGAACAAAGCTGCTGTGAACATTGGTGTATAAATATATATTAAAGTCTCGGCTTTCAATTCTTTGAAGTTGGGCTTGGTTTTGTCAAGTTTAAGTTCTAGAGTACATCTGGCTTCTCTCATTTGAAAGACCTTTAAAAAATTGGGGGTAGAGTGAAATTAATCTGATAATTTTAAAAAGTGTTCCTTTCGAGTTAGGGAATTCAAGCTCATGAAAAAAAGACTTGAGAGTTCCTGGGAACTGCCTCCATATCTCTTGTGGAAGAAGAAATAAACAATATTCCTGAGGCTTCAGAGAGAAAGAGAAGCAGAGCTACTGGGAGCCAGTTGTCGGCTAAATAAACATAAGGAGGAGATTTCTAGAAAGGAGCATGGGCCAACAAGGGCCTGAACAGGTCGGGTGGTGAGCGGGTGTCATTGTCCCGCCACAGTGAGGTGGGAGGAACCTCCAAGGTGCTCGTCGTTGTCCTCCTCCATCTCTCCCTTTCCTGAAATGCTTCCTGCTCAATATTCTGCTTGTGGCTCCCTAGGTACTTAATATATGTGAATCTTGACTCCCAACAACATTTGGCAGGGCTTACATGGCAGCTTTTCCTGTAAACTCTGTGAACCCAGTAAATTTATTGAAATGTCATTGGTGAGAAACTGGAAACATTATCTGAGAGAGATAAAGATAGACATAGACATAGAATGAGACAGAGAGAGAGAGAGAGAGAGAGAGTTTCTAACCTAACCCTCTTTAAATGGAAATGGAAATAGTCCTGCTTCCTCTGTTTCTTCTTTCAGGCACTTCTGCCCTTCACTGTCTTCTCCTATCCCTCCTTCTTCAGAGAATGAGAACTGGCAATTATTCACCTGTGTTGTCAGGGAATTATTATTAGTCCAAATAGCTGCTCTCCAATCCTTTAGGAAGTGCTTGTGTTAGGGGAGATTGTGCATATAAAGCTCTCTAAATGATGTGGCTACAACTCCCCATGTACCCTGTTAGCAAGGAGAGGGCTTGTTTTGGAGAGCTGCCAGGGAAGCATTTCAAAGGTAATTGGCAAATGATGTCTTAGAGACAATGCAAAAAATGCATTGAATTTTCCTAGCCTGAGATTGGAAACAGCCCCCTCTCTGCAAGGCAGCCCAGTGGTTTATAATAATCACCTATGGAAAATTGTATTTTCAAGTCTCCAATTATTTTCCAACCCACTGGAGATTGTGAAAGAACTGTCAGCCAGGAAATAAAAATAGCTTAGTGGAGTGCCTTTTTTTTTAACAGAAAAATCGTGTTGTTTCTTCTGCTGATTTCAAAACAAAACAAAGCTCTGGATGTGAGCCAGGGATTACGGGAGTGGAACAGTGGCAGTAATAACAAGGAAGGAGTGGGCTGCTCATTTGTACATTTGATCTATCGGCTGATCTGGAGAATAATTAAAAGGCTCCCTTCAGGTTGTCTGTTGCAGCATTGTTGAGGCAAGAGATGGATGGCTGAGGTTAGTGGCTACCAAGATGCTGATCTGCCTCCGGGGCAAGTCTGAGGAGCAGGCATCCCCTGGGGCAGAAGGTCTTGGCTTCTGGTCTCCATTCTCTGGCTTCTCCTGTGAGTTAATCTCTGGGCTCTCTGTATGCACAGACCTTGAGACTCCCTCATATTCTCAAACTAAAAAGTTCTAGTTCCCTCATAGGGAGACCCTGAGACAATGATTTGGGTGCAGGTAGTGTCCAGGGATGAGGGAGTGAGATAATGAGACAAAGAAGGAAAGACCAAAAAACAGGTGTATTGTGATCAAGGCATCATTGTGGACAACTGGGGCTCATTCCACTGGGGACTCTGATGACTTTGTAGAACACACTCCAGAATTGTTCCCCAGAGAGGTTAGGAAGACAAAGTATTTATCTATCATCCTTCACTGGCATTTCTGTCCTTCCCTGTGTGAGGGCAGCACACACTCCAGTGGCCAGGGAATGGCCTCGGGCAGAGAGAGGCCAGAAGCCACCAGTGTGAACAGAAATTATCTATCTGTAAACGTCCTCCGGATGAGCTGAGAGGACAGAAGTGTGGCACCCACAGGGTTTGTTGCAGGCTCCTTCTCCAGCTTCTCTTCTTCCAGTCATCCCATAAACTTGGGCCCTGTCTCTTCTTGTCATATGACCCTCCCTGGGACATATCATTTACTTGTACATCTCCTACAGTTGCTCATCTGTAGAATGGGGTGATGAGAGCTTCCTGGAGGAGACACCTTTTGATTTGTCTGTCCAGCTCTTTGTCTTTTCTGGGAACTACCACATCCCCACCCCACCCCTCATTCTGGGAAATGTTGCTTTATCTTCCTTCCAACCACATGATTTCTCTGTGTGTCCTGGACCCCTGGCTGCAGGCTCAGAGACGGGCACCATCCCAAGCAGGGCTCATCGAATCACTTCCCTGGGAATTCATACTTGGGGCTGAGACGAAGTGCTGACACACGTCAAGCTCGGGAGTTGTTAGACCACATTGCCTGAAATGAACTGAGGCCCTGGGCAAGCTGCTCTGCAGATGTGGAGCAGAGCGAAGCTGACCTTTAGAGAGGAGGACAGACAGGAGGTGGGGAAACAGTCCTGAGGGTGTTCAAGTGTGCGTCCCAGTTCTTCCCATGGTTTCTATGAGGCACCTCCTTTCCTTATAGACATTCTACTTTTCCCCAGTTTAAGTGAATGGGAGGAACAGATCCAACATGATCTGTTTATAGAGTTGTTATAATAACCGTATGAGATGAAGTGTTCAACACAATGCCTGGCATACAACCAGCCCTCAACAAATGACAGAGATGGTTATTTATAATGATGACTCCTTAATCTCCAGCCCTATCTGACCTTACCCCTGACTTGGTAGTTTCCTTACGAATGTCCCTAACACCTCAAACTCAATGAAACTGCATTTCCCATCTAAGACACCTCAATCATTCTGTATATATTATCACCACCTATCCAGCACTCAGTTCAGAAACCTGGGAGTGTCCTTGGCTCTTTCTCCTGCCCCACAGCCAACCAATGAATAAGTTTGGGAGAATTCGCCTCCATAAATATTTCTCAAGTCTATCCATTTCTTTCCACCCACATAAATACCATCCTGGTCCCTCCCTTATAATTTCTCCTCCAAATTATAGCAACTGTGTTCATCTAAGGCATATGGAATCCTTTGTTCACGTGAGATCTTATGTAGAACTCCAATATATAAAGCACACAAAGGTGAAGCTACTCCAGTTAAAAAGGGGAGTGGAGGCTACTTGAGCCCCTCCCACCCTACCTCCCCTCCACACCCTGGCCCCTATCCATCTGTGGCTCAGAAAATGACATGTGAGCAAAGAGGTGAAGAGAAGAGATCAGCCTCGAAGATGTCTGGGAGAAGAGCATTCCAGACAGAAGTAACAGCCAGTTACAGACCCTAAGGAGGCTGGGCGTGTTTGAGAAGCAGCCAGTGGGCCAGTGCTGGTGGAGTGGATTGAGGAGAAGGGAGAGTTGTGGGAGAGCAGTCAGAGAAGTGACATAGCTGGATCCTGTAGGGCCTTGTTGGCTATTGGGAGAACTTTGGCTTTTACTCTGAGTGAGATGGGAGCCACTGGGGGGTTCTGAGCATAGCGGTGACCTTGTTGGACTTGTATCCTAAAAGGATCACTCAGGTCACCTTATGAATAGACTGTAGGGGGTTGAGGAGTGGAGCAGAGAGATCCTTGGGGAGGCTGTTGTGATAATTTAGGCCAGAGATGACTAGGATGGTGGCAGGGGAGGTGGTGAGAAGGGGTCAGATTTTGGTTGTATTTTAGAAGTAGAACCAACAGTATTTGCTAGAGGAGTGATGTAGGGTGTAAAGGAAAGAAAGGTATCAAGAAAGAATGGCACCTTTTTTTCCCTGAATACCTAGAAGAATAAATTTCCATCAACTGAGATGGAGAAGGTTGTAGGTATAAGAGGTGACTTTATCACAAGTGTATTTTACATAATGCTTTTTTGACATTTCCCATATTATTTTTGCATTAAAATTTGATACCCAATTATCTGGTTTCAGAAAACAGAGACTAAGGGAAAAATTATTCACTTTTCAGAAAAATTTAGACTTGGGATTGATTTTAATAGTAAAAACAGTAAACTCTCATAACATATGTTAAATGTGAATCAGTTGAACACAAATTTTCAGAAAGACATTTATTACATAAAGGTCAGGTCAGACAAAGAAAGTGAGGATGAGCTATGCAATGCACGGTGAGAACTGTGGCCCCCACTGCTTGCGTACAGTGATCTGGGTAGGCAGTCTCAGGATGGTCTTCTGCTCTGGAATGTTCTGCTTTTTTACTCAACACATGCAGGAGAGAAGAACCTTCTCAGGGGCTTCGGTTGTGAGTGCTCACATGGCTCAGGTGGCCAGAATGGGACCTTGTATACTTTGGAAATGTTGAAATAAATATTCCTGTTTCTAAACATCTACAGAACAGTTGTACTGCATTAATAGTATCACACACACACACACACACACACACACACACACACAAAATAATATCACACAGCCAATGTCTAACACATAAGCATAGCAGGTGCTCCATACATGAAATGAATAAATGAGCGAATATTGCTATAAAAGGTACACGCAGAGAGGGTCGTCATAGGCCACATTGATTTTATCTGCTTTCCTTACTCAGCCACAGACTTCACTGATCTTTAGATAGGATTACTGACCACACTATTAGATTTTCCCAGCTCAGCTGGCATAATTATATATCTGTCTCTGCTTGTACATGCTGGTTATGCTTTCAACAGCAAGTTACAGAAAAACCTAACTATAGCCACTTAATTTGGAAATTGCAAGACCAGGGATTACACAACAACTCGTGTGCGTTCAAGGATCCAGTTTCTTCATGCTGTTCGTTCTGCCATTCTTAGCAGGTTGGCTTTCATCCTTTAGCTTGTCACCTCATGTTTGCAGGGTAACAGCTGTACTTCCAGAAACTGCATGCTTACTCTAAGCAGGAAGAAGGGAGAAGAGACAGAAAACAATAACCATATCCATTTCATTTTATTAGAAAAGAAAGTTTCCTCAGAAACCTTGAAGCAGACTTCCTTTTGGTCACATTAGCCATAATTGTGTCAAAAGACAGTTTGGACAAAAGATCATTTCTAGCAGATCATAGTGCTGCTCCAACAAAATCAAGCTTCTGTTATAATGAGGGAAATAGATGTTAGGTAGGCAACTGATAGATTTGGTGTGCCAACTAAACTGTAAAATGTTTGGCCGCTGTGTCCACGTTTTCTACTCTATGGTCTATATTGAGGACCCCCACATGCTGTAGAAGAGAACTGAAGACTTGTTGGCTGGGTGGATTCCAGTGGCAGTAGTTACTAGGAGCCAGAGCTACAAATCCAGAGAAGTGAGTCCCTTTGGTCTTTGGTACTTTCAATAACAACCAGACCTTCACCTTGAGATAAAACCACTGTGCTTCTGCCAAAGAGTGCTGCATGGCTCCTTAAGGGCTCCTTTTAGCTGCCAAGACTCATCATCAAACTATCCTTGACAAATTTTAATTTTAGTTAAAGTAATTGGCCTAATATGAATCAGACTGACAGCCAGCTTTCAGACACCCCCTAACAGTCCATAATATCCATGCTACCCAGGGGATTCACGATGACATCACCAAAGATAATTATTACAGGATGTAGGAGCTAATACTGAAGGCTAATTAAAGGTCTTGTTTCATGTATATTTCCTGCAGAAAGGAAGGAGATAGGGAGCTCCCAAGAGAGTAATAGGCTTCTGGGGGAGGTGGCTTCCCTTAGCAATTTAGGATGACATCAGAATTTTAACTTCAGCAAGACAAGCCTCATGAACAAGAGAGGTGTAAATATCCAAACAAATTGGGAGAAACAGATTAATTAGAGGAAAAAGGATAAAGTGAAATGTAATAGTATGTCATATTATTGAAAGCACAGCTTTGGAGTAAGATAGGCCTGGATTCAGATTCAAGCCCTGACACTAGTTTTGAGACCTTAGGCAACTTATTTAACTCCTTGGTTGGTTTTCTAATCTGGAAATGGAAGTCAATAGTAGGTATCTTCACGGAATTGAGACAAGAGTTAACATGAGATAATGAATGTAAAGCAAATAGCCCAGAGCTTCGCAAGTATAATTGAACCTATTAAAGATGCTTGTTTGGCAGAACATGTTGGCAGGTGGTCCAGGGCTCAAGCTGGAGGGTTGCCCACATGCCCCTCCTCCCCACCTCTGGTTTCCACTGCATATGTTGAACGCATGGGGGGTGGTTTGTTTCATAACTGGGAGGCTGGGAGGAGATTGTTGTTGGTGTTTGGAATAGGCTGACAGGGATAAATGAGGGGCTGCAACTCATACATCCCTGCCCAGCCACCGGGCCAGGTGTGAGTCCCATGGCTACAGGGGTGGGGACCAAAAGCCAGAGAAGTGATGTAACAAAGATCTTTATGAACTGGGCCCCAAAGCTGCTATTCTTGTATCTTTAGACCGTGGAGAGTAGCATGGCCTAGAAACAAGATTCTCCCCCTCTGGACAGACCCCAGCACGTGTGGTGGCTCTGGGACATTAGGGGGGCAGTGCAGTTTGCACAGGCATGGACAGCGGCAACTGGCTGTGGTCAGGTAGGGAGTCAGGCCAATGCTGCTTCGTGATGTAGCTGGGCCAGGTTTGTGGCTCATAAGACCATCCCCAGAGGAACTCTTAGAAATACCTGCAGGTGATAATGGGAGGTCCCCATGTTCCTGGAAACTCATGTTCCTTACTGAGCAGGTGGTTTGAACTGAAATGTAACTAATACCTCTATCCAGTGAAGCCAGATGACCCTGGGATTATACTTTACATTCACCACAATATGATTAAGTATCTTCTTCTTATTATTATTTTAACATCTTTATTGGAGTATAATTGCTTTACCATGGTGTGTTAATTTCCGCTTTATAACAAAGTGAATCAGCTATACATATACATATATCCCTATATCTTCTCCCTCTTGCGTATCCCTCCCACACTCCTTATCCCACCCCTTGAGGTGGTCACAGAGCACCGAGCTTATCTCCCTGTGCTATGTGGCTGCTTCCCACTAGCTATCTATTTTACATTTGGTAGTGTATATATGTCCGTGCCGCTCTCTCACGTTGTTCCAACTTACCCTTCCTCCTCCCCGTGTCCTCAAGTCCATTGTCTACATCTGTGTCTTTATTCCTGTCCAGCCCCTAGGTTCTTCAGAACCTTTTATTTTTTTTTAGATTCCATATATATGTGTTAGCATACAGTATTTGTTTTTCTCTTTCTGACTTACTTCACTCTGTGTGACAGACTCTAGGTCCATCCACCTCACTACAAATAACTCAATTTCATTTCTTTTTATGGCTGAGTAATATTCCATTGTATATATGTGCCACATCTTCTTTATCCATTCATCTGTCGATGGACACTTAGGTTGCTTCCATGTCCTGGCTATTGTAAATAAAGCTTCAATGAACATTGTGGTACATGACTCTTTTTAAATTATGGTTTTCTCAGGGTATATGCCCAGTAGTGGGATTGCTGGGTCATATGTTATCTCTATATTTAGTTTTTTAAGGAACCTCCATACTGTTCTCCATAGTGGTTGTATCAATTTACATTCCCACCAACAGTGCAAGAGGGTTCTCTTTTCTCCACACTCTCTCCAGCATGTATTGTTTATAGACTTTTTGATGATGGCCATTCGGACTGGTGTGAGATGATGCCTCATTGTAGTTTTGATTTGTATTTCTCTAATGATTAGTGGTGTTGAGCATCCTTTCATGAGTTTGTTGGCAATCTGTATATCTTCTTTGGAGAAATGTCTATTTAGGTCTTCTGGACATTTTTGGATTGGCTTATTTGTTTGTTTTTATATTGAGCTTCATGAGCTGCTTGTAATTTTGGAGATTAATCCTTTGTCAGTGGCTTTGTTTGCAAATATTTTCTCCCATTCTGAGTGTTGTCTTTTCGTCTTGTTTATGTTTTCCTTTGTTGTGCAAAAGCTTTTAAGTTTCATTAGGTCCCATTTGTTTATTTTTGTTTTTATTTCCATTTCTCTAGGAGGTGGGTCAAAATGGATCTTGCTGTGATTTATGTCAAAGAGTGTTCTGCCTATGTTTTCCTCTAAGAGTTTTATAGTGTCTGGCCTTACATTTAGGTCTGTAATCCATTTTGAGTTTATTTTTGTGTATGGTGTTAAGGAGTGTTCTAATTTCATTCTTTTACATGTAGCTGTCCAGTTTTCCCAGCACCACTTATTGAAGAGGCTGTCTTTTCTCCATTGTATATTCTTGCCTCCTTTATCAAAAATCAGGTGACCATATGTTCATGGGTTTATCTCTGGGTTTTCTATCCTGTTCCATTGATCTATATTTCTGTTTTTATGCCAGTACCATACTGTCTTGATTACTGTAGCTTTGTAGTATACTCTGAAGTCAGGGAGCGTGATTCCTCCAGCTCCGTTTTTCTTTTTCAAGATTGCTTTTGCTCTTCAGGGTCTTTTGTGTTTCCATACAAATTTTGAAATGTTTTTGTTCTAGTTCTGTGAAAATTGACATTGGTAATTTGATAGAGATTGCATTGAACCTGTAGATTGCTTTGGGTAGTATATTCATTTTCACAATGTTGCTTCTTCCAATCCAAGAACATGGTATGTCTCTCCATCTATTTGTATCATCTCTAATTTTTTTCAACAGTGTCTTATAGTTTTCTGCATACAGGTCTTTTGTCTCCTTAGGTAGGTTTATTCCTAGGTAGTTTATTCTTTTTGTTGCAGTGGTAAATGGCAGTGTTTCCTTAATTTCTCTTTCAGAATTTTCATCATTAGTGTAAAGGAATGCAAGAGATTTCTGTGCATTAATTTTGTATCCTGATACTTTACCAAATTCATTGATTAGCTCTAGTAGTTTTCTGGTAGAGGCTTTAGGATTCTGTATGTATAGTATCATGTCATCTGCAAACAGTGACAGCTTTACTTCTTCTTTTCCGATTTGGATTCCTTTTATTTCTTTTTCTTCTCTGATTGCTGTGGCTAGAACTTCCAAAACTATGTTGAATAATAGTGGTGAGAGTGGGCAACCTTGTCTTAGTCCTGATCTTAGTGGAAATGGATTCAGTTTTTCACCATTGAGAAGGATGTTGGCTGTGGGTTTGTCATATATGGCCTTTAATAATTTGAGGTAAGTTCCCTCTATGCCTATTTTCTGGATGTTTATTTTTTATCATAAATGGGTGTTGAATTTTGTTGAAAACTTTTTCTGCATCTATTGAGATGATCATATGGTTTTTCTCCTTCAATTTGTTAATATGGTTTATCACATTGATTGATTTGCGTATATTAAAGAATCCTTGCATTCCTGGGATAAACCCCATTGATCATGGTGTATGATCCTTTTAATGTGCTGTTGGATTCTGTTTGCTAGCATTTTGTTGAAAATTTTTGCATCTATGTTCACCAGTGATATTGCCCTGTAGTTTTCTTTTTTTTTTGACATCTTTGGTTTTGGTATCAGGGTGGTGGTGGCCTTGTAGAATGAGTTGGAGAGTGTTCCTCCCTCTACTATATTGTGGAAGAGCCTGCGAAGTACAGGTGTTAGCTCTTGTCTAAATGTTTGACAGAATTTGCCTGTGAAGCCATCTGGTCCTACGCTTTTTTTCTTGGAAGATTTTTAATCACAGTCTCATTTTCAGTGCTTGTGATTGGTCTGTTTATATTTTCTATTTATTCCTGGTTCAGTCTCAGAACGTTGTGCTTTTCTACGAATTTGTCCATTTCTTCCAGGTTGTCCAATGTATTGGCATATAGTTGCTTGTAGTAATCTCTCATGATCCTTTGTATTTCTGAAGTGTCAGTTGTTACTTCTCCTTTTTCATTTCTAATTCTATTGATTTGAGTCTTCTCCCTTTTTTTCTTGATGAGTCTGGCTAATGGTTATCAATTTTGTTTATCTTCTCAAAGAATCAGCTTTTAGTTTTATTGATCTTTGCTAATGTTTCCTTCATTTCTTTTTCATTTATTTCTGATTTGATCTTTATGATTTGTTTCGTTCTGCTAACTTTGGGTTTTTTATTTTTGTTCTTCTTTCTCTAATTGCTTTAGGTGTAAGGTTAAGTTGTTTACTTGAGATGTTTCTTGTTTCTTGAGGTAGGATTGTATTGCTATACCCTTCCCTCTTAGAACTGCTTTTGCTGCATCCCATATGTTTTGGATCATCGTGTTTTCATTTTCATTTGTTTCTAAGTATTTTTTGATTTCCTCTTCGATTTCTTCAGTGATCTCTTGGTTACTTAGTAGTGTATTTTTTAGCCTCCATGTGTTTGTACTTTTTACAGTTTTTTTCCTGTAATTGATATCTAGTCTCATAGCATTGTGGTCGGAAAAGACCCTTGATACGATTTCAATTTTCTTAAATATAGCAAGGCTTGATTTGTGACCCAGGATATGATCTATCCTGGAGAATGTTCCATGAGCACTTAAGAAAGTGTATTCTGTTGTTTTTGGATGGAAAATCCTATAAATATCAATTAAGTTGATCTTGTTTAATGTGTCATTTAAAGCTTGTGTTTCCTTATTTATTTTCATTTTGGATGATCTGTCCATTGGTGAAAGAGGGATGTTAAAGTCCCCTACTCTGATTGTGTTACTGTCGATTTCCCCTTTTATGGCTGTTTTCATTTGCCTTATATACTGAGGTGCTCCTATGTTGGGTGCATAAATATTTACAATTGTTATATCTTCTTCTTGGATTGATCCCTTTATCATTATGCAGTGTCCTTCATTGTCTCTTGTAATAGTCTATTTTAAAGTCTATTTTGTCTGATATGAGAATTGCTGCTCCAGCTTTCTTTTGACTTCCATTTGCATGGAATATCTTTTTCCATCCCTTCACTTTCAGTCTGTATGTCCCTAGGTCTGAAGTGGGTCTCTTGTAGACAGCATGTATATGGGTGTTCTTTTTGTATCCATTCAGCCAGTCTATGTCTTTCTGTTGCAGCATTTAATCCATTTACATTTAAGGTAGTTATCATTATGTATGTTCTTATTACCACTTTCTTAATTGTTTTGGGTTTGTTATTGTAGGTCTTTTTCTTTTCTTGTATTTCCTGCCTAGAGAAGTTCCTTTAGCATTTGTTGTAAAGCTGGTTTGGTGGTGCTGAATTAATTTTCTTAGCTTTTGCTTGTCTGTAAAGGTTTTAATTTCTCCATCGAATTTGAATGAGATCCTTGCTGGGTAGTATAGTCTTTGTGGTAGTTTTTTCCCTTTCATCACTTTAAATATGTCCTGCCACTCCCTTCTGGCTTGCAGAGTTTCTGCTGAAACATCAGCTGTTAACCTTATAGGGATTCCCTTGTATCTTATTTGTTGTTCTTCCCTTGTTGCTTTTAATATTTTTTCTTTGTACTTAATTTTTGATAGTTTGATTAATACGTGTCTTGGCATGTTTCTCCTTGGATTTATCCTGTATGGACTCTCTGTGCTTCCTGGACTTGATTGACTATTTCCTTTCCCATTTTAGGGAAGTTTTCAACTGTAATCTCTTCAAATGTTTTCTCAGTCCCTTTCTTTTTCTCTTCTTCTTCTGGGACTCCTATAGTTCGAATGTTGGTGCATTTAATGTTGTCCCAGAGATCTCTGACACTGTCCTTAATTCTTTTCATTCTTTTTTTCTTTATTCTGCTCTGTGGTAGTTATTACCACTATTTTATCTTCCAGGTCACTTATCCGTTCGTCTGCCTCAGTTATTCTGCTATTGATTCCTTCTAGAGAATTTTAAATTTCATTTATTTTGGTGTTCATCATTATTGTTTGCTCTTTAGTTCTTCTAGGTCCTTGTTAAACATTTCTTGTATTTTCTCCAATCTAATTCCAAGATTCTGATCATTTTTACTATCATTACTCTGAATTCTTTTTCAGGTAGACTGCCTATTTCCTCTTCATTTGTTTGGTCTGGTGGGTTTTTACCTTGGTCATTCATCTGCTGTGTATTTCTCTGTCTTCACATTTTGCTTAACTTACTGTGTTTGGTGTGTCCTTTTTCACAGGCTGCAGGTTCATAGTTCCCATTTTTGTGGTGTCTGCCCCCAGTGGCTAAGGTTTGTTCAGTGGGTTTTGTAGGCTTCCTTGTGGTGGGGACTAGTGACTGTTTGCTGGTGGATGAGGATGGATCTTGTCTTTTTGGTGGGCAAGACCGCATCTGGTGGTGTGTTTTGGGGTGTCTGTGAACTTATTATGATTGTAGACAGCCTCTCTGCTAATGGGTGGTGTTGTGTACCTGTTTTGCTAGTTGTTTGGCTTAGAGTGTCCAGCACTGTAGCCTGCTGGTCCTTGATTGCAGCTGGGTCTTTGCTTTGAGATGGAAATCTCTGGGAGAGCTTTCACTGTTTGGTATTACATGGAGCCAGGAGGTCTCTGGTGGACCAATGTCCTGAACTCGGCTCTGCCACCTCAGAGGCAGAGGCCTGACACCTGGCCAGAGCACCAAGACCCTCTTAGCCACACAGCTCAGAAGAAAAGGGATGAAAGAAAGAAAGAAAGAAAGAAAGAAAGAAAAAGGAAGGGAAAGAAATAAAGGAAGAATAATAATAAAATAAAATAAAGTTATTAAAATAAAAAATAGTTATTAAAAAATATAAGAACAAAATTAAAAAGTAATTAAAAAAAGTATGAAGGAAAGAAGAGAGCAACCAAACCAAAAAACAAATCCACCAATGATAACAAGTGCTAAAAACTATACAAAAAAATAAATAAATAAATGGACAGACAGAACCCTAGGACAAATGGTAAAAGAAAAGCTATACAGACAAAATCACACAAAGAAGCATACACATACACTCTCACAAAAAGAAAAAAAGGAAAAAAAATATATATATAAAGGAAGAGGGCAACCAAATCAATAAACAAATCTACCAATGATAATAAGCTTTAAATACTAAACTAAGATAAACATAAAACCAGAAAAAAATTAGATGCAGAAAGCAAACCCCAAGTCTTTAGTTGCTCCCAAAGTCCACTTCCTCAATTTTGGGATGATTCTTTTCCTATTCAGGTATTCCAGAGATGAAGGGTACATCAAGTTGATTGTGGAGATTTAATCTGCTGCTCCTGAGGCTGTTGTGAGAAATTTTCCTTTCTCTTCTTTGTTTGCACAGCTCCTGGGGTTCAGCTTTGGATTTGGCCCTGCCTCTGCGTGTAGGTCGCCTGAGGGCATCTGTTCTTTTCTCAGACAGGATGGAGTTAAAGTAGCAGTGGATTAGGGACTCTGGCTCACTCAGGCTGGTGGGGAAGGAGGGGTACAGAATGCGGGGCAAGCCTGCAGTGGTGGCAGAGGCTGGTGTGACATTGCAGCAGCCTGAGGCGCACCATGTGTTCTCCCGGGGAAGTTGTCCCCGGATCACGGGACCCTGGCAGTGGCGGGCTGCACAGGCTCCCGGGAGGGGCGGTGTGGAGAGTGACCTGTGCTTGCACACAGGCTTCTTGGTGGCGGCAGCAGCAGCCTTAGCGTTTCATGCCCGTCTCTGGGATCTGCGCTGATAGCCGCAGCTCGCGCCCATCTCTGGATCTTGTTTAGGCGGTGCTCTGAATCCTCTCTCCTTGCGCACCCTGAAACAGTGGTCTCTTGCCTCCTAGGCAGGTCCAGACTTTTTCCTGGACTCCCTCCCAACTAGCTGTGGGCCACTAGCTCCCTTCTGGCTGTGTTCATGCAGCCAACTCCAGTCCTCTCCCTGGGGTCTGACCTCCAAAGCCCGAGCCTCAGCTCCCAGCCCCCACCCGCCCCGGCGGGTGAGCAGACAAGCCTCTCAGGTTGGTGAGTGCTGGTTGGCACTGATCCTCTGTGCAGGAATCTCTCCACTTTGCCCTCTGCACCCCTGTGGCTGCGCTTTCCTCCGTGGGTCCGAAGCTTCCCCCACCCACCCCCCCGTCTCCACCAGTGAAGGGGCTTCCTAGTGTGTGGAAACTTTGCCTTCTTCACAGCTCCCTCCCAGAGGTGCAGGTCCTGTCCCTATTCTTTTGTCTCTGTTTTTTCTTTTTTCTGTTGCCCTACCCAGGTACGTGGGGGAGTTTCTTGCCCTTTGGGAAGTCTGAGGTCTTCTGCCAGTGTTCAGTAGGTGTTCTGTAGGAGTTGTTCCACATGTAGATGTATTTCTGATGTATTTGTGGGGAGGAAGGTGATCTCCACGTCTTATTCCTCTGCCATCTTCATGGTCTGTCTCATGATTAAGTATCAGAATGAGACAGTTTTATACCTTCAAATGAGAAAACATATGTGTAAATTTCATACCACCGTGTCTGGAACACAGTAGTTTCTCAACAAGTGCCATTCTTCCTTGAGAGTTATGTTTCAAATATTAGTGAAGTTAAAGAATAGTATGCCCTAGAAAACTCAGGCAAATCTTTATTCATTTATCTGTTCATTCAACAAGAATTTATTTAGTGTCTACTGTATATGCATACACATTTACATAACACACACACACACACACACACACACACACACACACACACTGTTGAATGGCATCATCCCCATATCTGGGGTCTGTGGATCCTGATGGAGGAGGTCTGCGTGCCCATGAATAGATATAACACAAATCAGAGGTTGCCGACAGCTGCACCAGAGGGACAAGCAAGCATGATGAGGGCCCAAGGGGAGGGTCTGGAATGGCTTTGTGGGGAAGATGCATTTGAGCTGAGTCTCTAAGGGCTTCACTCCCACAAGTGGAGACCTGGGAGATCAGCCTACCCAGTTAGAGGAGACAGTAAGAACATGCCGGGTAATTTCAAGGGACCAAAAATAATTTGGTTTAATTGAAGCCTGATTGGTTGGAAGGGAGAGCAGGAGGGACCCTTGTGAAAGCAGCAGGCTGAGATGCACTTACAGAAGGCCTCCAATACCATCCTTGGAAGGGCAGGAAAAGGAGGGGCTCTGCAGGCAGATTTGTGGAGGGGCAGGTGGTACGCTTTTAGGAGTTATGCCCCACAGGGCTCCTGGACTTTACAAGAACAGAGGCCCCATGAAGAGACATGTTAATTTACTTTAAGAAAGGACTTGGGCAAAAACCTCTTTCTGTTCCTGGAAGTGGTGGTTACATGTGCCTTGGTACATGGGATTGATTGCTTTTCTACTTAAAAAGCAAAGTTTCAAGTTTCCTTATTTGTTTGTTTTTTCCCCTCAAGTCATCTCCTAATGACCTCTGCATGCTGTGAAAATATCACTGGGTGGGGAATGGGAGGATTCAGAAGTTTCATAAAATGCCAGAATCTGCCCACCTTGACTGTTCCTGTTCCCTGATTCCTGACTTCTGTTTTATGAGGTGCACCAGGCAGAGACAGCAGACAAAAATATGCAGGGAGTTTGAAGCACGGATTTGCTGCTACCTGAGCAGTCAATAAATCACATGCCTTTCTCCTCCTCTCCACGAAAATTTTCTTTCAAATGACGTGCATAACCAGTGTCCAAAAGGGAGCCGCTCAGAGCAGAACAACTTAATGGAAGAAAGTGGGTAATTAATCAGCCAAGGACAGTCATCCCCAGCAGCCCTGTAGCCAGAATTGCCCATCTACCCATTCAGAGCAATAACAGCCACCACATTAGCATTCCTCTCTCTTCATCTCCTTCACTTAGACCAAAGCTGGCATCATAACATGAGTTATGAACCAATGATTTGGTTCACGAATTTTTTATTTCCTCCCTGCTCTTAACTTGGAACTTTCAGGTACTTTCCCCCTTCCTCCAAGGCTCCATTTTCCTGTGACAGCTCTCCCAGACCAAGACTCAGAGGCCCTGGGAGTGGAGGACCCACCTTGAGAGATGGGGTTTTCTATGACTGCCCGTGGCTGAGTGGTGATGAGGGAGAGAGTCTCTTGGCACAATGCACCATGGGCTCGAAGGGGATGGGGGAGCTAGAAGTGGTGCCATAGCCCTCTTTGTGGAGCCGGCCCAGTGCTGAGTGCACAACCTCACAAATGGCCACAGATGGTCTCTTTCATGGAGCTGCCCAGAGAGTCCCCCGATGATAATTAGGTTTCTGCCATAGCTGCTTACCCACCATTAGTGAGGATTTGCTCTGCTTCAGTTACCTCTTCCCAGTGCCAATAAAGTGCATATGGCAGCTCTGAGCTCAGGCGCACATTCTCTTTCATGCAATAGCTCCAGTTTCCATCCACAATGATTTTACTATGGCAAAATATTTTACTTCCAATTGACCTGAAACAGTTTTTAAGTCCCTCTTTGCATTGAGAAATCTGGGGAAGTCAGTGAATGGGTAGGTGGACCATTTTGGGCAACAGATAAAACCTTGAGATGGGGATTTGAGCTAAAATTCTTTAAAGCCTTCACCCAAGATTTAAATTCCTTTTCACTCAGTCCCTCCTCTTAATTGAAATTTAACTGTTTCTCTGCTGAAAAATATATGTAGGAGATAATGTCTGTGGTCCACCCACGCCTACTTGGGTCTTAAGATTGTAGTACAGACTTCCAGCTGCCTGAGGGCTTTCTCTGGAGGCCAGCATTTACTCTTGTTGCAGTTTGGAAGGCCCAAGGGGAAGATAATACCCCCTAGGAACGGCTCACAATGGAAGGCTGGCTTGAACTGGTATAGAAATGCCCCAGTCTCCCTTTCCCTCCTGTGAGATGACTCTGAGGGATATGTTCTACACTGACTCTCACTCTTCCCCAAAAGGATCAAGCTTTAGTTGACTGCAGTGGTAATTAGCTCAATAACTCACCATTTATTGGTTACTTCCTGTTCTATCTTGCTTTTCTATTCCCCTACCTGTGTTTCCTGGGATCACCTTTCAAATAAAATTTTTACTCTTGAATCCTTTCCTCAGCATTTGTTTCTGGAACAGAATATCCAGTTTGGGTCTTGCTACAGTAAGAAAGCACAGGACTGGGGATAAAAGTTCTGAATTCCAGGGTAATGCTTTACACCAAGTATGTAACAAACGGGACTCAATAGAAAATAATTCAAATGTTGGCTTTAAGGTTCAGCAAATTATATATAAATTCTTTCTAAGACCCCTTATGAAATTTACATTACAATGTGGTGAGAGCTTTGGCCTGAAGGCACTTAACTATTGACACTAGTCACTGCACTGAAAGGGATGCATTCCTTGCAATTCATTGGCTCTGATTATATTTAGACCAGGGCAAAAGGGTCATAATGGGAAGTGCTATGACTTGACAGCCCAAGCAGATTGACTGGGTGAGGATCAGTCAACTTAACCATTTGTTCTTCCTTCTGTAACCTACACATTGAGGCTGTACTATATGCATTGCCTGTGTGGACCTGTTCCCAAGGGGCTTATGGTTTTCTGGGGAGCAAAAGACTAAACTGCGGCCAGAAGACCTGAGGTCTTATACATTATCTATTACTGTGTCAACTGAAAGAAAATGAATAACCTAAAAGTTGAGAGTTATGTTTCATTTGGCAGACAAAACTGAGGCCTTCAGCCCAGGACACAGCATCTCAGATAGCTCTGAGGGACGGAGGGAGCCAGGACGTATAGGAGTTTTTGCAACAAAGACCAGGTGGTCGGAACATCAAAAGATTACTGTTGAGTAAAGAAAACCAGATATGTCAAGTTAAGGAATTTAGCACTTCTTTATGTATGGGAAGATGTAAGAATAAGAGTCTGGGCTCACTGAAATCATTCCTTTGATATGCACCTCAGCTATCTGAGGCCAGTATCTTGTGCTTTCTCATCCTGAGTGTCCTCAGGGTGCACAATTGGGGGTGGCTGCAGAGGCTGACTGCTAGATGGCGGGCATCCTGTTTCTATCCTGAGTCCCCTCAGGGCTCACGGTTGGGGCGGCTGTAATGTGATGGCTTGATGGCTGCAACATCCTTTGTTTACTGATATAGCAGGCAATGTTTTTTATTCACAACTGTGTGACTTTGAGTAAGTTACTTCTCCTTTCTGCATCATAATTTTCCCTGTGAAAATGAAAATAGAGTGCTAAATGATGTCTAATTGCTCTTCCAAATCTGATATTTTCTAATTCTTATTTTCCAATCCCTGTGTCTCTCAGCAACATTTTGTATACTCTGTCTTTTAGAGATGAAGTCTTGGCATAAAGTTAATAAAGTAGTAAAAAAAAATTTCATATTTGCAGTCTATGACACAACAGCAGTGACTAACATATCTGAGGGTTAAATAGTTTTGAATGTAGGTAACATAATATTGAACGTGATCATCGATAACAGATAATTTGATCAAAATCTGTTGATGGGCATTTAGGTTTTCTATTTTTTTCACCATTACTTCATTGTAATAAACATCCTAATGGATATATTTTTTGCCCTTGTATGTGTTTCTATAGGGTAAACACTTGTATGTGTTTCCCATATATGGCTGTATATGGGAATACTGGGGCAAAGGGTATAAGCTGTAAAAATGGAAAGAGATATTGCCAGATTGCCATACTGTGCTATTCTTAGTTACTACATCTTTTTTATTTTCCAGCTTTATTGAGATATAGCTGACATATAACACTGTGTAAGTTTAAAGTATACAATGTGATTTGACACATGTATATACTGTAAAATGATTGCCACAATAATTAGTTACCACATCCTTGTATACTCTGACATAAAGACAAAATGTAATCTGATACGTGAAAATGACATTGCATTGTGCTTTAATTTTATATCTTTAAATATGTTTGCTATTCACCATACTTGTTAGTTGTTAGATATTTTATTTCTTCTTTCTTCTGTTAATGCCTTTCCTTTTTGATTTGTAAACACATTTGTGTATTAAGCCTTCTATGCATTTCATGGGTTGCAAATATTTTACAATTTTTTTTTTCATTTTGATTTTGGTTTCTCCTACTCTGAAATTAAACATTTTAATGTAATCAAATTGGCAGTCTTTTCTTTCATCACTTTCAATTTTCATATAAAAACTGATATATTTTTCCTAAGCCAATAAATATATTCACTTACTTTTTTTCTAGTGCTTAAAAAATTTCAGCTATACTGAGGTATAACTGTCATATAAAATTGTAAGATTTTTAAAGTGTACCTTGTGGTGATTTGCTACAGGTATACTTGCAAAAGGATTCCCCCCATCTAGTTAATTAATGCATTCATCACCTCACATATTTATTCTTTTTTTTTTTTTTTGGGTGAGAACATTTAAGTTCTACTCTCTCAGCAAATTTAAATTATACAACACAATGTTATCAACTATAGTCAGCATGTTTTACATTACATCCTCAGAACTTATTCATCTTACAGCTGAAAGTTTGTACACTTTTACTAGCCTCTCCCGATTTCTTCTACGCTCCAGCCCCTGACAACCACTTTTCTACTCTCTGTTTCTTAAAAAAAGCATTTGGCTTTTTATAGATTTCACATACAAGTGGTAACCATGCAGTATTTATCTTTCCCTGTATAACTTATTTCACTTAGCATAATCCTCTCAAGGTCCCTTGATTTTGTCACAAATTGCAGGATTTTCTTGTTTCTCATGGCTAAACAATATATATAGTGATTTATATATGTCACATCTTCTTTATCCATTCATCCACTGATGGACATTTAAGTTCTTTACATATCTTGGCTATTGTGAATAATGTGCAATAAACACGGGGGCACAGATACCTTTTGGCTATTCTGTTTTCATTTTCTTTGGATATAGAACCAGAAGTGGGGTAGCTGGATATATGGTTGTTCTATTTTGAGTTTTTTGAGGAAACTCCATACTGTTTTCCATAGTGGCTGCACCAATTTTCATGTCTGCCAACACAGCACAAGAGTTCCTTTTTCTCCACATTCTTGCTAACACATGTTATTTCTTATCTTTTTGATGATAGCCATTCTAACAGGCTTGAGGTGATATCTCATTGTGGTTTTGATTTGCATTTCCCGGATGATTTTTAGTGATGTTGAGCACCTGTTGGTTATTTGTTTGTCTTCTTTGGTAAAATGTCTATTCAGTTTCTCTGACTGTTTTTAAATTGGATTTTTTTTGCTATTAAGTTGTATGAGTTCTTTATATATTTTGGATATTAACTGTTTATTAGATAAATGATTTGCAGATTTTTTTCATTCTATAGATTGTCTTTTCATTTTTTAAATTACTTATCTCCATGATATCATTTTATTTTATTTTGTTTATTTTTTTAAACATCTTTATTGAAGTATAATTGCTTTACAATGGTGTGTTAATTCCTGCTTTATAAAAAAGTGAATCAGTTATACATATACATATGTCCCATATCTCTTCCCTCTTGCATCTCCCTCCCTCCCACCCTCCCTATCCCACCCCTCTAGGTGGTCACAAAGCACCGAGCTGATCTCCCTGTGCTATGTGGCTGCTTCCCACTATCATTTTCTTGATAGTTTTCTTTGTTGCTCAGAAGCTTTTTAAATTGATGTAGTCCCACTTGTTTATTTTTGCTTTTGTTGTCTAATCCAAAAAAAAAAAATCATTGCCAAGACCAATGTTAAGGAATTTTCTAGGTGTTTTAAAGTTTCAGGTATTATGTTCAAGTTTTTTAACCCATTTTGAGTTGATTTTTGTGTATGGTATAAGATAGTGGCCCAGTTTTATTTTTTTGCATGTAGCTGTCCAGTTTTCCCAGCACAATTTATTGAAGAGACTATTTTTTTCCCATGTATACTCTTTCTCATTTTTTGTAAATTAATGGATACATACTTGAGTCTATTTCTGGGATCTCTATTCTGTTCCATTGATCTATGTGTCTATTTTTATGCCACTATCACACTGTTTTGATTAATATGGCTTCGTAATATAGTTTGAAAACAGAAAGTGTGATGTCTCCAGCTTTTTTCTTTCTCAAGATTATTTGGCCATTTGGGATCTTTTGTGGTTCCATATGAATTTTAAGATTGATTTTTTCTAATTCTGTGAAAAATGCCACTGGAATTTTGATAGGGATTGCACTGAATCTGTAGATTGCTTTGGATAGTATGGACATTTTAACGATATTAATTCTTTGAATTCATGAGCACAGAATTATTCCATTTATTTATATCTTCTTCAATTTCTTTCATTAATGTCTTATAGTTTTTAGTTTTTCCACTCCTTGGTTAAATTTATTCATAGATATTTTATTCATTTTGGTGCATTTGTAATTGGGATTGTTTTCTTAATTTCTCTTTCTGAAACTTTGTTATTTGTGTATAGAAATGCAACTGATTTTATAAATTAATTTTGTATTCTGCAACTTTCCTGAATTCATTTATTAATTCTAATATCTTTTTGGTGGAGTAGTTAGAGTTTTCTATATACAATATCATATCATCTGCAACTTGAGACAATTTTGCATCTTCTTTTCTGATTCAGATTTCATTTTTTTCCCTTTTCTTGCCTAAGTGCTCTAGCTAGAACTTTCAGTATGACGTTGAATAAAAGTCGTGAGACTGGTCACAGGTAAATCACTTATCTCCATTTCATTAAGATCTGTTTCTGGGGTTTTATCTTGTTCTCTTGTTTGGAACATATTCCTATGTTTATTCAATTTTCCTGACTGTCTGTGTTGTTTTTTGTATATTAGATAAAACAGCCACCTCTCCCAGTCCCGATGGAGTGTTCTCATGTAGGATGTGAGCCTTACCATTCAGCACAGCCTGAAATTTTTGTTGTCAGTCAAACCTTAGTGATTGTCCAAACTACCTTCTTTGTTCTTAGTGGCTTCCAGTATTTGAGTGTATGCCAAGACCTGTCAATGTCCAAAAGAGGAGATTCTCAATTAGCATCTAGACTGAGGTTGGTTTGAAGCTGGACTCTCATCCAGCAGCTTTTAAAGTATGCACATAAGCTTTTTTTTTAAAGGGATATGGGTGTTTCTGTCTGCTCCCTCTGCTCTGAGCCCTGGGGGAATAGTTGGCTAAGAACTGTATCTTTGTTTGCTATAGTCCTGTGGGACTGGCAAAGCAAGCCTCACTGGCCATCAGAGTCAGGTGATCAAGGGGTGAATCCCCTGCATGGCTACTGCAAAAGCTGGTGTGGCAGACTTGTGTACAAGCTCCTTCCAGGAAAATACCGATGACCTGGAGGAGACCAGGAGTAAGGGGGGCAGGGAGCTTGTGTTCACTGACTTCTCCAGTCTGTGGGGAGGATTGCAGTCAGCCCCTAGGTGTGTGCTAAATTAGAAGCCTGACCCTGAGGCAGCAGCTTTCAAAGTATGCAAATAGGCCTTTTTCAGGGAAAGATTGGGAGATTGGCATAGCATGTCTGTCTGCTGATTCTGGGCTGAGCCAGGGAAGATAGCCACAGCTAGTCCTCCTGAGCATCTGAAGGACTGTTTCTTTGTCTGCTAGAGTCTTGAGAGTCTTACGGATACAAGTCCTATTGACTTTCAAAGCTAGATGTATTGGGAGCCTGTCCCTCAGTTGGAAGTCTTAAAAGTTAGGGCGCTAGATGTTGGGTCCAAACCTTTACTCCTCAAGGAGAAGCTGGGAGTTGTGGCTTCCCTCCTAATTATATGTTCCTATGTGGGAGGTGGGGTTTATGGCAAGAGTGTATCAACCTTTCCTGTTTGTTTTGATGTGGATATTTTCTCATTCACCTGATGTGTAGGTGTTGCTCAGTTAGTTTATGGATTCCTTTCAGAGAGAATTGCTCTATATGTAGCTATAGGTTTGGTGTGTCTGTAGGAGGAGGGAAGTTCAGGAGCCTCCTATATCACCATGTTAGACTGGAATCTCTTCCTAGCACTTTTACAGTTTCATTTTTTATATTTAAATCTTTCCTCAATTAAGAGTGTAATTTGGAAAAATGAATAAGCCTTTTAAGTTTCATGTTTGTTTATTTTCTTTTTATTTTCATTACTCCAGGTGGTGGATCAAAAAAGATCTTGCTGCGATTTATGTCAGAGAGTGTTCTGCCTATGTTTTCCTCTAAGGGTTTTATAGTATCCAGGCTTACATTTAGGTCTTTAATCCATTTTGAGTTTATTTTTGTGTATGGTGTTAGAGAATGTTCTAATTTTATTCTTTTACATGTAGCTGTCCAGTTTTCCCAGCACCACTGATTGATGAGAGTGTTTTTTCTCCATTGTATATTTTTGCCTCCTTTGTCATAGATTAGGTGACTATAGGTATGGGGGTTTATCTCTAGACTTTCTATCCTGTTCCATTGATTTTTTGTGCCAGTACCATACTGTTTTGATTAATGTAGCTTTGTAGTGTAGTCTGAAGTCAGGGAACCTGATTCCTCCAGCTCTGTTTTTCTTCTCAAGATTGCTTTAGCTATTCGGGGTCTTTTGTGTTTCCATGAAAATGGTAACAATTTTTGTTCTAATTCTGTGAAAAATGCTATTGGCAATTTGATAAGGATTGCATTGAATCCGTAGATTACTTTGGGTAGTATAGTCTTTTTCATAATATTGATTCTTCCAATCCAAGAACATGGAATATCTCTCCATCTGTTTGTGTCATCTTTGATTTCTTTAATCAGCATCTTATAGTTTCTGAGTACAGGTCTTTTGCCTTCTTAGGTATTTTATACTTTTTGATGCAATGGTAAATGGGATTGTTTTCTTAATTTCTCTTTCTGATCTTTCATTGTTAGTATATAGGAATGCAGGAGATTTCTGTGTATTAATTTTGTATCCTGCAACTTTAGCAAATCCATTGATGAGCTCTAGTAGTTTTCTGGTAGCATCTTTAGGATTTTCTATGTATAGTATCATGTCATCTGCAAACAGTGACATTTATACTTCTTCTTTTCCAATTTGTATTCCTTTTATTTCTTTTTCTTCTCTGATTGCTGTGGCTAGGACTTCCAAAACTCTGTTGAATACTAGTTGTGAGAGTGAACATCCTTGTCTTGTTCCTGATCTTAAAGGAAATGCTTTCAGTTTTTCACCATTTAGAATGATGATTGCAGTGGGTTTGTTGTATATGGTCCTTATTATGTTGAGTTAGGTTCCCTTTATGCCCACTTTCTGGAGAGTATTTTTATCATAAATGGGTATTGAATTTTGTCCAAAGCTTTTTCTGCATCTATTGAGATGATATCATTTTTATTGTTTAGTTTGTTAATGTGTATCACATTGATTGATTTATGTATATTGAAGAATCCTTGCATCCCTGGGGTAAATCCCACGTGATCATGATGTGTGATACTTTTAATGTGTTCTTGGATTCGGTATGCTAGTATTTTGGTGAGGATTTTGTGTCTCTATTTATCAGTGATACTGGCCTGTAATTTTCTTTTTTTGTGATATTTTTGTCTGGTTTTGGAATCAGGATGATGGTGGCCTTGTAGAATGAGCTTGCGAGTGTTCCTTCCTCAGAAAATTTTTGGAATAGTTTGAGAAGTTAGGTGTTAACTCTTCTCTAAATGTTTGATAAAATTCACCTGTGAAGCCATTTAGTCCTGGACTTTTGTTTGTTGGAAGTTTTTACATCACAGTTTCAGTTACAGTACTTGTGATTGGTCTGTTCATATTTTCTATTTCTTCCTGGTTTAGTCTTGGAAGGTTGTACTTTTCTAAGAATTCGTCCATTTCTTCTAGTTTGTGCATTTTATTGGTGTATTGTTGCTTGTAGTAGTCTCTTATGATCCTTTGTATTTCTGTGGTGTCAGTTGTAACTTCTCCTCTTTTTGATTTCTAATTTTACTGATTTGAGTCCTCTCCCTTCCTTTCTTCATGAGTCTGGTTAAAGGTTTAGCAAGTTTTTTAGTCTTTCATAGCACCAGCTTTTAGTTTCATTGATCTTTGCTATTGTTTTCTTTGTCTCTGTCTCATTTATTTCTGCTCTGATCTTTATGATTTCTTTCCTTCTACTAACTTTAGGCTTTGTTCTTCTTTCTCTAGTTGCTTCAGGTGTAAGTCTAGGTCGTTGTTTTGAGATATTTCTTGTTTCCTGAGGTAAGACTGCATTGCTATAAACTGCCCTCTTAGAACTGCTTTTGCTGCATCCCATAGGTTTTGGGTGGTTGTGTTTTCATTGTCATTTGTCTCTAGGTATATTTTGATTTCTTCTTTCATTTCTTCAGTGACCCATTGGTTGTTTAGTAACATATTGTTTAGTCTCTATGTGTTTGTGTTTTTACAATTTTTTTTTACCTGTAATTGATTTCTAATCTCATAACGTTGTTGGTGGAAAAGATACTTGATATAATTTCAATTTTCTTAACTTTACCAAGGCTTGATTTGTGGTCTAATGTGTCATTTAAGGATTGTGTTTCCTTATTAATTTTCTTTCTGTATGATCTGTCCATTGGTATAGGTGGGTTGTTAAAATCCCCCACCATTATTTTATTACTGTCAATTTCCCCTTTTATGGCTGCCAGCATTTGCCTTATATATTGAGGTGCTCCTATGTTGGGTGCAAATATATTTACAATTGTTATATTTTCTTAGACTGATTCCTTGATCATTAAGTAGTGTCCTTCTTTGCCTCTTATAAAAGTCTTTATTTTAAAGTCTATTTTATCTGATATGAGTATTGCTACTCCAGCTTTCTTTTGATTTCCATTTGCATGGAATATCATTTTCCATCCCCTCACTTTCAGTCTGTATGTGTCCCTAGGTCTGAAATGGGTCTCTTGTAGACAGCATATATACAAGTCTTGTTTTTGTGTCCATTCAGCCAGTCTATGTCTTTTGGTTGGAGCATTTAATCCATTTGCATTATCAATACGTAAGTTCCTATTGCCATTTTCTTAATTGTTTTGGTTTTGTTTTGTAGGTGTTCCCCCCCAGCTCCCTTCCTCTTTTGTTCTCTTGTGGTTTGATGACCATCTTTAGCATTGTGTTTGGGTTGCTTTTTCTCTTCTGTGTGTGTAGTTTTTGTAGTTTTTGTGTTTGCTCTTCCCATAAAGTTTTGATTTAGCAATCTATACATGTACAATGTTGTTTTAAGTTGCTGGTCTCTCTCCCTCCTAGAGAAGTTCCTTTAGCATTTGTTGTAAAGCTTGTTTGGTGGTGCTAAATTCTCTTTTCTTTTGCTTGTCTGTAAAGCTTTTGATTTCTCTGTCCAATCTGAATGAGAGCCTTGCTGGGTAGAGTATTCTTTGCTGTAGGTTTTTCCCTTTCTTCACTTTAAATATAGCGTGCTTCTGGCCTGCAGAGTTTCCCCATAAGCTGATAACTTTATGGGGATTACCTTGTATGTTATTTGTTGCTTTTCCCATGCTGTTTTTAGTATTTTTTCTTTGTATTTTTTTTTATTTGTTTTTTTGATTAATATGTGTCTCAGCATGTTCCTCCTTGGGTTTACCTGTATGGGACTCTCTGTACTCCCTGGACGTGGGTGACTATTTCTTTTCCCTTGTTAGGGAAATTTCAACTATAATATCCTCATATATTTTCTCAGGCCCTTTCTCTTTTTCTACTTCTTTTGGGACCCCTATATTCCAAATGTTCGTGCATTTAATGTTGTCCCAGAGGTCTCTGAGATGGTCCTTATTTCTTTTCTTTCTTTTTTCTCTATTCTGTTCCATGGCAGTGATTTCCACCAATCCTTCTTCAGTTCATTTATGTGTTCTTTTGCCTCAGTTATTCTGCTATTGATTCCTTCTAATGTATTTTTCATTTCAGTTATTGTATTATTCATCTCTGTTGTTATTTAGTTCTTCTAGATCTTTGTTAAGATCTTGGATCTTTTTCCAAGATATTGGATCATCTTTATTATCATTACTCTGAATTCGTCTTCAGGTAGATTGCCTTCATCTCTTCATTTAGTTGTTCTTATAGGTTTTTATCTTGCTCCTTCATCTACAACATATCTCTTTGTCCTCTCATTTTGTCTAACTTACTGTGTTTGTGGTCTCCTTTTGGCAGGCTGCAGGATCATAGTTCCTCTTGCTTCTGGTGTCTGCCCCCTGGTGGGTGGAGTTGGTCCTGAGGCTTTTGCCATTATCCCCTTTATAGGGGGTTTGACTGGTGTTGTGGTGACAAGAGCCTGCCCTGTATATTGAGCAGGGCCTCCCCTTAGCTCTGTGGTCGTCACTGCCCTGTCAGGGGTGGGGTCTGTTCCCTAGTTGTTGGAGTGGAGGCCCCCCCATCTGTTTCTTAGCTGTGTTCCTGATCTGCAGTGTGAGGTAGGCGGGATTGGAGCAGTCCCACTGAGAGGGAAGCCTCTGAGTATGCCTGCTCTGGAGCTGTTCACCTGTGGGTGTGTTCTGTTATGTCACCTTTCACCCATTGTGCAAGCTCTCCAGATTACACTGTTGTTGGCACTGCTCTTGGCCCCACCTTAACTGCAGTTATGCTGGCAATTGGCCCTGAGGTCTCTCAGATGTTGTTTTCACAAGTCCACCAGTGTAGATCCGCTGAAGTCAGGTCCCAGGATTGCAGTAGTCATGGATCTGATGGATCTGGACCTACTGTGGATGCTTTCAGGGCAGCTCAGACTCTAGCCTGCCCCAACCCCCATGCATATGTGCCCACAAAGTCTACAGCTGCTAAAGCTAGGCCCGTCTTGGCTGCAGGAACACTTGTTGTCTGTTCAGATGTTCTGTAGGTGCTGAGTTTACAAAAGCTGGTCACGGGGGTGTCAATTCGCAGTTTGTGCATCTGCAAGGAGAGATTTCAGATTTTCTTCCTTAGTTGCACATGCCCCTGGTGCTCAGCTGTGGTTTCAGCCCCACCTCTGTGAGTGGGCCACCCACAGGGGTTTGCTCCCAAGGCTGCCCTGGCGAGGAGGGGGTGTGGAGGTGGCACAGTGTCTGGGGTCGCAGGAGCCCTGGACGCAACAGGCGCGTGGGGGAGCCAGAGGCCATGAGTGCAAGAGAGTCACCTCCAGCAGGCGCCCTTCCTTGTGCCCAGCTGCAGACGCAAGAGAGCCAGTACCGGCAGTGAGAAGTCACGGGAGGGAGCCAGAGGTCGCAGGCACGAGAGAGCCCTCCCTAGCACCTGGCTGCAGGTGCAAGAGAGCTGGTCCCGGAAGAAACCATTCCTAGTGGCTGGGGAAGCAGAGGCCAGCGTGTGGGGAGAGAGGCTGCAATGGTGGCTCTGTCCCTTGCACATCACTTAACAATGGCACTTTGCTTCTATGCCTGTCTGGGTTTCCTCCACAAACATTCCCGGTTGTGGACTTCCTCACTCCCATACCTCAGGCCATCTCCTCACAGCCAACAGCAGTTCTCTCCTCCGATTTGCTCTCCAAACCCCACGTTCCAGCTCCCAGCCCCCGTCTGCACAGGTGGACACACATCTCAAACTGGACTGTGGCACAGACTGTCTGTGTAAGTCTCACCCTGACCAGCCTGCCACAAACCGGTTGCTGCACTCTCTCCTCTGATAGCTCCTGAATCTCCCCTTCTGTCTTAACTGATCTCCCCATCGGTGAGGGGGCTTCCCCGGGTGTGGGAACCTCTCCTCTCCTTCAGCTTCTCCCACCCCAGGGCACTGGTCCTGTCCTGCTTCTTCTCCTCTTCTTTTTCCCTTCATCTTTCTTTCATCCTACCTGATTATGCAGGGATTTACTTGTCCTTTTAGGTGTCTGAGGTCCTCTGCTAGTGTTCAGCTGGTGCTCTGTGAGAATTATTCCATTCATAGATGTACTGTTGATGCATTTGTGGAGAGAGATGAACTCCACATCCTCCTACTCCTCTGCTATCTTGACCTCCTCAGGTAGAGTATTTTGTTGTAGGTTTTCCCCTTTCACCACTTTAAATATATTATGCCACTCCCTTCTGCCCTGCAGAGTTTCTGCTGAAACATCAGCTGATAGTCCTATGGGAGTTCCCTTGTAGGTAACATGTTGCTTTTCCCTCTCTGTTTTTAATATTCTCTCATCTTTAATTTTTGCCATTTTAATTACAATGTGCCTTAGGACTCTCTGTGCTTCCTGGACCTGTATGTCTGTTTTCTTTCTCAGGTTAGGGAATTTTTCAGATATTATGTCTTAAAATATTTTTTTGCCTCTTTCTCTCTTTCTTTTCCTCTGGAACCCCTATAATGTGAATGTTGGTGTTCTTGATGTTGTCCCAGAGGTCTCTTAAACTGTCCTCATTTCTTTTTTTTTCTGTTCAGTTTTAGTGGTTTTCATTACACTGTCTTCCAGCTTGCAGATCCATTCCTTTGTATCATCTAATCTACTGTCGATTCCTTCCAGTGTATTTTACATTTCAGTTATTGTATTCCTCATCTCTGTTTGGTTCTTCTTTATATTTTCTAACTCTTTGTTAAAAACGTCTAACTTCTCACTCTGTGAATCCATTCTTCTCCCAAGTCCTTTGATCATCTTTATGACCATTATTTTGAACTCTTTATTAGGTAGATTGCCTATCTCCACTTCGCTTAGTTCTTCTTCTGGGCTTTTATCTTTTTCCTTCATTTGGAACATATTCCTCTGTTGCCTCATTTTGCTTAATTTGCTGTTTTTATTTCTATGTATCTGGTAGGTTGGTTAGGTTTCCCGACCTTGGAGAAGTGGCCTTTTGTAGGAGATGCCCTATATGTCCTAGCAGCTTACTCCCCTCTGCTCACCAGAGCTATATGCTGTAGGGTTCCCTTCTATTTGGGCTGCATGGATCCTTCTGTTGTGGTGGGTTGGCCCCTGGTAGGTGTGGCTGGCCCCTGGTCTGCTTCGTTGCTAGGTCCTGCCTTGTGCAGAGGCTGCCAGCCTCTAGTGGGCAGGACCAGGTCACAAGGCTGCTGGCTCTGAGGCCCTGAGGGAGCCCCAGGGCTAGTGCTGGCCTATTGGTGGGCAGAGCTGGGTTCTGAAGTGGGTGGTTGTAGGGCCAAGCAGACACTAGTGTCTGCTCACTATTGGACATGGCCAGTTCCTGACACAGTAGCTCTGGCATCTGGAGTGTCCCAAATCTGGTGTCAGCCAGCTGGTGAGTGCAGCTGCATCCCAGGGTGGCTGGCTGAGGGACCCATAGTCTTGGAGCTGCTATTGCTTGCAGGTGGGCAGGACCAAGGCCTAGTAGGTTCCCAGGGCTGGTGTGGACTTTCTGGTGAATGGGGCTGGGGCCCAGGGGATACTGGGGCTGGTGCTCTCCCACTGGCAAGTGAGGTCAGGTCCTGGGATCTCTGGCTTGAAGGCCTGCAGGTGCTGGAGCTGGTGTGAGCCGACTGGTGAGTGGGGCTGGGTGCAGGGAGTCCTGGGGCTGGTGCCTAACCACTGGTGGGTGAGGCTGGTCTGGAGCTAGTGCTAGCCCGTTGGTGAGGGGGGGTCTGTGTCCTGGTCTTTCGGGTTGATAGGGCTGAGTGCTGGGGTGGTTGTGGGCTCAGGGGCTCTTAAGGACCCTTAAGTAAGTAGAGCTATGTCTCCTCCTGGCTAGTTGCTTGGCCTGAGGCATTCCAGTACTGGGGTCAAAAGGCTTGTGGTTGGGACCAGGTCCTGGCATTAATAATCTAGAAGGGGGAATTCCAAAATGGTGCCTGCCAGCACCAGTGTCAACGTGGTAAAACAACCTCCTCAAATGGCTGCCGCTATTGTCTATGTCCCCAGGGTGAGTCCCAGTTACCTCCTGCCTGACCAGAAGGCTCTCCAGACTCAGCATTTGGGACTGATCCAGGGACCTTTCAAATCACTTCTTCTGCCCTGGGTCCCAGAGCATGTGAGATTTTGTGTGTGCCCTTTAAGAGTGGGGTCTCTATTTCCCACAGCCCTCTGACTCTCCTGCTGGCCTTCAAAGCCAAACATTGTGGGAGGGTTGTTTTTCCAGTGCAGGACCCCCAGGCTGGGGAGCCAGATGTGGGCTTCAGGTCACTCTCTCCTTGGGGAAAATCTCTGCAATTGTAATTAACCTTCAGTTGGTGGTTCGCCCACTTGGGGGTATGCGTCTGGAATCTAGCAGGTCTCCACCCCTCCTAACCATCTTGTTGTGGTTTCTTTTTTATATCTTTAGTTGTCAAAGATATTTTTCTGCTAGTCTTCTAATTTTTGCGTCAGTAGTTGCTCTGTAAATAGTTGTAATTTTGGCGTGCCTGTGGAAGAAGGTGAGCTCATGGTCTTCCTTCACCATCTTCTGCCCTGTATTTTTAAGATCTTTTAGGGTGAATAAAATATACTTCCCCACATACCCATCTACTCATAGAATGTGATATTGTTTTAGATTCATTCTTTAGGCCAGTGATGGGGGGACACTTTGAATGGCATTCACTTGACCTTCACCTCTATTATCTTCCTTATTCCAAAAGCCAAGGATGCAATATAGTTGGACTCACTGAGGGGCTAGGCACGTTTTCCAGGATAGCATTCTATGAGGAGGCTGAAAGGTGAAGAATGACTGACAGCACTCCCAGCAACTGGGACAAATCCTCTCTCTTTAAGGGAGCGATATATCTTTGTGTTTATCACATAATTTGATCTTATCCATTAAAAACTTTTATGTACACATCTGAATATAAAATATAGTTTCATACATTTCCAAAAGCGTATAAGAAAGTACTATGTTATAAAAGTTATTAGTTGCAAAAAGATTAAAACTACCTTTGTCTTCCTCTTCGCTTGGGTTCCTGCAGAAGCAAATTCAAGGATTTGCGTTGACATTTTATTTGGAAGGTGAATCTAGGATGCAAAAGTGAGGGACTGAGAAAAGTGAGACAGGGAAGGGAGTAAGCACATAAAAGGCATGTAATGAATGGGCTATTGGGTTTCCAGGTGGTCAGGGACCCTCCCTGCCCACCTGCAGACAATATCAGCTCCTAGACTACGGACCCCTCAGCCAGCCACCCTGGGACTCAGCCACACTCACCAGCTGGCTGACACCAGCTTTGGGACACCCCAGACCCCAGAGCTAGCTGTGCCATGACCTGGCCCTGCCCAATAGTGGGCAGACACTAGATCTAGGATGCTCGATCCTACAACTACCCACTTCAGAACCCAACTCTGAAGAATCCAGGGACCCTCTAAAAAACTGTATGGAATGCATTAGAAGTGTCCACCAGAGGACAGGAAAGTGGAGACATTTATTAATCTCTACTGGATGAGGATTGTCTAAGGTGCCCATCTACCTGCAGTTCCAGTTCAAACTCCCATTTAGTGAAGTAAACTCTGGTGTTGCTGGAGCCCTAACCCTGACCCTGATCCTGACCCTAACTTTAACCGTTACCCTTTTGGGGAACCATCTATCACAGCTTCAGGTGACCTCAAGTAAACTGAGGGAATTGGAGAAATCAACAGTGTCTGCTATAAACTTATAAATGATTCTAGAATGACTCAGGTCTCCAATTGTATTTAGAATGGGAAAATGCTTTATGTAACTTTCCACAAGCCAGGCTGACAGTGGCATGGATAATCGGGATTGGTGAGGGTCAACTTCAGATCTGATATTAGTCAGGTATGCTATGCTACCACTTAGAAGTACGTAGGGACTTGAGCAGTTTGTCCAGTTATATAATTCTTTTTCATCAGTAGTCAAGGGGATGCTTGATTAGATGCCAGTCTGTGACCAGCAGACCTCGGACCCATCTCTACGCTGGAGCTCCTGACTCTTGACTTTGGTTCAGAAACAAGTCCAGCTTCTTGTCTTTAATCCCTACTAGTCAAGCATCATGGAAAGATTGCATTTTAATGCATGGATTCCCCATTTCAGTTTCTGTTATGATTAACTGAGCATAATTAGGGAAGCTCTCTTGATGAGAACATCCTTAAGAGAAATTAAAAGAAAGTTTGGTCTGTGGTGAACATAGCTTCTCAGGTGATTCAGTATGAAAGATTGACCCAACTGCCATAATGGATTATTCGGGGGACCTAGAGAGAGAACATGGTTTGTTTCTCCATGGTAGCCTAGCCTCGTAGTCTAGTTTCAATATCTTATCTTTAGATAGGCTTGCTTAAACACTTTCATTGATGGATCAGTGTTCATATGAGTAGTTATACTTGTGAGTGTGCACCACAGCGCCACACTGACTGGGGGAGAGGGTAGCAAGCCTCCAGGCAGTGTCGTGATATGTGGACAGATGTGCGATATCACAAAGCTGCCGTTGGTAGAGATCCCAATGAATCTGGCATTCTTAACAAGTAACCCACTCATGTTTCCCACCTAGTGTATTTCTTTTCACCTCATGAATGAAAACTTGAATTGTCCTCATTCCAGGAATCCCTCTGTGATCTTTGTCAGCCCATAAGAGGATACATGTTGGGGTTGGTCAAGAGGCAGAAAGAAGACACAGTAAGTGTTACTGATTCTGAATGGTATTGTTTATGAATTTGCCAAATTACCGTCATCTACTGGGATGAATGTTAACTCTGTGTTTCTACAGAGTCAAAAAATTTTGATAAATATATTTCTGAGTGGTGCCTCTTCTGAGATTCTAGGGCTCTGTGAAGTGTTTCCAATCATGCTTCCTTCTCTTCTGGGAGAGGCATGATGAGAATTTGTGTGTCGAGCTCATGACTTAGCTGCCCTCTCTCAGCAGAGCAAGGACATCTGCTCCATATGTTTCCTTTCATTATTAATAACATATTCATATTTCAGATGACTATTATGCCAAATTAACCTAATTAGGTATGGCAGCTAATTTTCTGAGTGATAGGCACAACTTTTGGGGATTTTTTTTCTCAGTTGTGGAGAATACTCAAATTGCAGCTGTGAGGATTTGGTAGTGATAGAGCTGAGTAAAAGTGATGGCAATCAGGTGAACTTCCAGGAGGAATCCTCTAAAAGAGGGAGGCGATATTGTATTTTATTCAAGGAGCTCATTAGGGCATTCAAGCCTTGAATGGACATTATGTCATTCAAAAAGGCCTGAAGGGTCCTTTTCCAGATTTGCTTTACATTTCTTCCCTTTGTACCCTCTTTGCTCCATCTCTGAATGAGAATCCAAATCAGGCTTTCCAAATAAGCTCACCTCAGTTGCTAACTGGAAACAATTGCTAATGGCTACTAGGGGTGGTGTTGAGAAAGACTCTGGGACCGTATCTCATTTAACAGGAAACAGTGTGGTCCATTTATGATGTCTCTTTCTATCTGTCCACTTTTCACTGTTCTCTATCTCTGAGCCCCTAGTCCTATTCTTGGCATCATCTTTCCCCTGATGCTATCCTAATAATGTCTCCACCACCACTCTTTTAAAAAAAAAATTACACGTTGGATTATTTGTTTGTTTATTTATTTATTGGCTGCACCGTGCAGCATGTGGGATCTTTGTTCCCAGACCAGGGATTGAACATGTGCCCCCTGCAGTGGAAGTGCAGAGTCCACTGGACTGCCAGGGAACTCCCTCCACCACCGGTCTTGTCCTCCTTCCACTTTTGCCTCCACACAGCTGCCAGATCCCAGTGAATCTCACTGGGAACACCAGGTCTTGGGGTGGGGCAATTTTTCATTGCGCAGGACTGTCCTGTATATTGCAGGATGTTTAGCATCTTTGGATCTCCCTAAATGCCAGTAGTGTACTCAAATCACTGTGACAACAAAAAATGTCCCTACATGTTTCCAAATATCTCCTGGGTGTAGCTGTACTGTCTCTGTTGGGAACTATTGCTAACATAATATTTTAGGAGAAAAAAATGCATCTCATCTTTAATTAAAATCCTTTAATGATAAAAACAAAATAAAAACTTAGATGAATGACTTCACATTTCACTTAAGATAAATTCTAACTCTTCACCATGACCTTCAGACCTTGCTCACTTCCTCCCTGTTGGTTGTGCTCCAGCCCGCCGACTCTGCGTTCCAAGACAACAACCAGCTCAGGTGTTGCTAAGGGCCTTTTCCCCACCTGCTGTTTTCTCTGCCTGGAGTGTCCATCCCATCCCTCTCTCTAATCTGAATTTGTATATGGTGGGTTCTTTCCTGTCCTTCAGGTTTCAGCTTATTTATCACCTCCTCAGACAGCCTCCCCTCATCCTTATCACTTTTTATAAACAGGTTCCCCAACTCTCCCCACCCTGTTTTCTTCTACCATTGCCTTCTATTTGTTATCTTTATAACAGTTTCTCAATTTGTAATCCCATATTTGTTCAGTTGTGTGCTGCTTGTTTTCTGTCACTACCTCCATAAGGGCAGGGACAACATCTATTTGGTTCTTGCCTCTATGCCCCAGGTGAGCCCTGAAGATGGCTGGTGACTGTCAAGTCCCCCAATAGGTTTGGAGGGACCTGTTGCAGAGGGGAGTTAAGCTCATTTCCCAGATGTGTCCAGGGAGCCCCAAAGCATCTCTACCCCAGTCCAGTGCAGTAATTCTTGGCAGTGGCAGCAAATGAATGGTGTTGTATGAGTCTGGATACCAAAGGGCCTGAGACAGCCCCTCATTAGTGGCAAGGGAAAGCGGCCAAAAGTTTTATTGTATCTAAGTTTGGAAATGGCCAGGAGATGGCTTTTGGTTTGAAGGAGCCATGTTGATGTCAGAGTGACTGTGGCCCCAATACCTCCCTGATGCTGAGATTCAAGAGAACACCACCATGTCCCTCACCTCCTCCCTGTGCTGTCTGAGATCCCCCATACAGGAGAAGCAGCGGGGAGTAGAAAATACTGACTTCTAACCTGAAATTTCTGCCTTTAGCTGGGAGAGAATGAGTTTACTTGGAGGTAGCTAGATTATTAAGTTTATATACTTGAAAAAAGGGAACTTAACCAAAAAATTGAATTCAGTTGTAGAAAGCTACATTTTTGCACATTGAATGTTGTGACGAAAAATCCATAGCCTGTGAAATGATAATGAATGTTAACAGTAATTACTCTGATCTACACTCTATAGCATTTTACACAGTCACGTGTTTCTGATCCTTACAATGACACACTGAGAATGTGGTGGAGCTGGGCTTTGAATTCAGGTGTTCTCTCTGGAAACTCATCTCCTTGATGGTGGGCCCTGTGCTGCATCCTGGAGCACTCAGAGAAGATTAGACATTTAGATCAAATAACGTGAAATCTGTCTGTCTTGGAATCCTGAGTTGGTTGCCTGCCTGCATAAGTAACCTGCTGTGTGGCTCTGTCCAGAAGTGAGTAGAGATCTGGGACCCACAGATGATATTTCCTGGATTCTTCTGGGCCACCAGAAGCTTGAGATCTCTGAGCATTCCTCCTTGGCCTCTCTCAGCTGAGTCCCAGGAGCAAGGCTCACTGTGCGTGGATGGGTTTCCAGCAGCCTTTCTGGCAGAGAGTTTTAAAACTGGGGAAGCCTATTGGTGGCTATTGCCTGAGACTGGGGTGCAAATATTCCTCTGCTGAACTCAGACACTTGAAAAGGCCTCCTAAACTCCTCAGTACTTGTGTGCACTACATGGGACCAGATGGGACACTACTCTGTTTGGGCCAAGCTGTGGGCTTAGGCCTGGCCTTTCAATGAGCCATGGGGGCTACTAGACCCAGCATCAAATCTTACATGTTATTGTCAAGGCTCCCCCACACTTGAGGTTGCACTGTGAAATTAATATTGTACTAACATTAATGGTGTTATCACCAAGAGGAATGTTTACTGAATATCTATTATATACCAGGCACTATGCTAAACCTTTTCCTGTATTAGCTCATTTAATTCTTGTAATAATGTAATGCAGGAGATACTGTTATTACTTTCATTTCACTGTTGATGAATTTGAGACTTAGAGACATTTAGAAATAATGTCCAAAGTCACATAGCTGCATCTTGGTCTGTCTGGCTCTAGAGTGGAATTCTGAACCACTATGCCATACCTTATAATCATTATTGTGGTCATGATGACTGCCTCTGTATGTCAGGCCCTGTGCAAAGTGCCTTATGACTAAGATCAGCTCTACAGTTACAAATAGTATGCCAGTAGACATTCATGGATAACTCCAACTCACCGATAACAAAACCCCAGAGTCAATTATTGACACCTGAGCTGGACTCATCGGTATGAGCATCAGAAGTGGTTAAGGTACCACATAAGCCTGGGCTGTCCTTCCCTTTGTGACTGGGTTTGGGTGCTGGGCAGGGGCTGAAAGGCTATACTGCCATTCCTGTGGGCAGAACAGAAGCTGCACATTTACCTGGTTCTCTGGAAGAGGCTCCTGCTCTCCCTGAACTCACTGCCAGGGTCATCCAGAATTGACTGACTTATCTCTGAAATCTGTAATTATTTTACCTGATAGGCATTTCTGTCTCCATTTGATGGACAGAGAATTTGAGACCCAGAAACTTTACATGAGATGTCTGAGGCTGTACAATCAGTAAGTGATAGATCTGAAATTGATCTGTCCTGTCCCGTTCCAATGCTGGTGATCGTGTTAGCCCCATTCCTCTACTGCTCAATCATTATCAATCTTTGAAATTTTTCTCCTTTTATTTTCTTCCTTTTAGTACAACAGTAAGACAGAATTCAGGAGCTTGGTGAAAAACTGTTTTGCTCTCCCAACATATATACGTATATCTTCTATGTGAGATTCTGATAAGAATTATTTAAACAATACCTTCATAGAAATTTCAACCTTCTTTCCAAATTTCTCCCACAAAGGAAGCTGGGTGGCTAAAGTTTACTGGTGTGCCAATGGCATGGTTTGCAACAGTGTTTGCAGATCTACTGATCATCAGATTTTTCTAAGGAGTTTTGAAAAAAATACTCATGCCTGGGCTCACTCCAGAGTTTTGGTGGGGGTGGATTAGAGGGAAGAAATCTGTGGAGGTTTGCTAGCCATTGATAAAGAGGACAGAGCCCTGGCCTATGATCTTGGAGTCCTGGGTTCCTATCAGGACTCTGTCAGTGACTTGCTTCATGACTTCAATCATGTACATTCTTCTGTGTTGGCCTTTGTCTCCCTAACTATCAAATAAGGGAAATTATAATAAATCAAAGGTTCTAAATTAGTTTCCTGTAGGATCCAGGAATACATGTTTTTTTCTGTACACAGAGGTGATATTAAAAATACTTCACAAGTGTACTGCAGGCGTTGACCAATCCATGAAGATTCTGGCCAGGATCTTTCAGGTGATCTGTTGGTTAATTTACTGGATGATGCAACAATTTGACAGGTCCTTGGCAGGCTGGAAGTGCCAGGGTAGTGGTGGGGGTCATTTGGAGGACCTTTGTTATTATTTGGAGATAATGACTGCTTACCAATTTAAGTAGAAAGATTTCAGTACCTAAACAACCCCTACAGCAGTGCTTCTGAGCACCAGGTGACCAGCATAACTAGTATAGTGATTTCATTATAATTATTTATTATTATTTGGTTTTATTATTTTAAAAACGTTAAATCAATTATCAATATTTCAGAACAGGGGAATTTTCGCTTATAAACTGGACATACAGCTTCTCTTGAAAAAAAAAATTCTGGTCACACTGGATGTGATCTTCTGCCTGGCAACGATTACTTGTGATTGAAAAGTAGTTGTTTCCTTCATAAAGGTCTTTTGTCTCCTTAAGTAGGTTTATTCCTAGGTATTTTATTCTTTTTGTTGCAATGGTAAATGGGAGTGTTTGCTTGAATTCTCTTTCTGATTTTTCGTTGTTAGTGTATAGGAATGCAAGAGATTTCTGTGCATTAATTTTGTAACCTGCTACTTTACTGAATTCATTGATTAGCTCTGGTAGTTTTCTGGTGGCAACTTAGGATTTTCTGTGTATAGTGTCATGTCATCTGCAAACAGTGATTTGTATGCAGAAAACTATAAGACAGTGATGAAAGAAATCAAACATGATACAAACAGATGGAAGGATATACCATGTTCTTGGATTGGAAGAAAGAACATTGTGAAAATGACTATACTACCCAAAGCAATCTACAGATTCAATGCAATCCCTATCAAATTACCAATGGCATTTTTCACAGAAGTAGAAAAAAAAATTTTACAATTTATGGAAACACAAAAGACCTCGATAGCCAAAGCAATCTTTTATTTTTTTTAACATCTTTATTGGAGTATAATTGCTTTACACTATTTTTTTAGTTTCTGCTGTATAACAAAGTGAATCACCTATATGTATACATATATCCCCATATCCACTCCCTCTTGAACTTCCCTCCCACGCTCCCTATCCCACCCTTCTAGGTGGTCACAAAGCACGGAGCTGATCTCCCCGTGTGATGCAGCTGCTTCCCACTAGCTATCTATTTTACATTTGGTAGTGTATATATGTCAATGCTACTCTCTCACTTCGTCCCAGCTTACCCTTCGCCCTCCCCGTGGCCTCAAGTCCATTCTCTACGTCTGCGTCTTTCTTCCCTAGGTTCATCATAAACTTTTTTTTTTTTTAGATTCCATATATATGTGTTAGCAAACGGTATCTGATTTTCCTTTTCTGACTTACTTCACTCTGTATGACAGACTCTAGGTCCATCCACCTCATTACAAATAATTCAATTTTGTTTCTTTTTATGGCAGAGTAACATTCCATTGTATATATGTGCCACATCTTCTTTATCCATTCATCTGTTGATGGACACTTAGGTTGCTGCCATATCCTGGCTATTGTATAGTGCTGCAATGAACATTGTGCTACACGACTCTTTCTGAATTATAGTTTTCTCAGCGTATATACCCAGTAGTGGGATTGCTGGGTCGTAAGGTAGTTCTATTTTTAGTTTCCAAAGGAACCTGCATACTGTTCTCCATAGTGGTTCTATCAATTTACATTCCCACCAACAGTACAAGAGGGTTCCCTTTTCTCCACACTCTCTCCAGCATTTATTGTTTGTAGATTTTTTGATGATAGCCATTCTGACTGGTGTGAGGTGACACCTCATTGTAGTTTTGATTTGTATTTCTCTAATGATTAATGATGTTGAGCATCCTTTCATGTGTTTGTTGGCAATCTGTATATCTTCTTTGGAAAAATGTCTATTTAGGTCTTCTGCCCATTTTTGGATTGTGTTGTTTGTTTTATTGATATTGAGCTGCAAGAGCTGCTTGTATATTTTGGAGATTAATCCTTTGTCAGTGGTTTCATTTGGAAATATTTTCTCCCATTCTGAGGGTTGTCTTTTCTTCTTGTTTATGGTTTCCTTTGCTGTGCAAAAGTTTTTAAGTTTCATTAGGTCCCATTTGTTTATTTTTCTTTTCATTTCCATTTCTCTAGGAGGTGGGTCAAAAAGGATCTTGCTGTGATATATGTCATAGAGTGTTCTTCCTATGTTTTCCTCTAAGAGTTTTATAGTGTCTGGCCTTACATTTACGTCTTTAATCCATTTTGAGTTTATTTTTTGTGTATGGTGTTAGGAAGTGTCCTAATTTCATTCTTTTACATGTAGCTGTCCAGTTTTCCCAGCACAGTTATTGAAAAGGCTGTCTTTTCTCCATTGTATATTCTTGCTTCCTTTATCAAAGATAGGGTGACCTTATGTGTGTGGCTTTATCTCTGGCTTTCTGTCCTGTTCCATTGATCTATGTTTCTGTTTTTGTGCCAGTACCATACCGTCTTGATTACTGTAGCTTTGTAGTATAGTCTGAAGTCAGGGCACCTGCTTCTTCCAGCTCCATTTTTCTTTCTCAATATTGCTTTGGCTATTTGGGGTCTTTTGTGTTTCCATGCAAACTGTGAAATTTTTTCTTCTAGTTCTGTGAAAAATGCCATTGGTAGTTTGTTAGGGATTGTATTGAATCTGTAGATTGCTTTGGGTAGTAGAGTCATTTTCACAATGTTGATTCTTCCAATCCAAGAACATGGTGTATCTCTCCAACTGTTTGTATCATCTTTAATTTCTTTCATCAGTGTCTTATAGTTTTCTGCATACAGGTCTTTTGTCTCCTTAGGTAGGTTTATTCCTAGGTGTATTATTCTTTTTGTTGCAATGGTAAATGGGAGTGTTTCCTTAATTTCTCTTTCAGATTTTTCAACATTAGTGTATAGGAATGCAAGAGATTTCTGTGCCTTAATTTTGTCTCCTGCTACTTTACCAAATTCATTGATTAGCTCTAGTAGTTTTCTGGTAGCATCTTTAGGATTCTCTTTGTATAGTATCATGTCACCTACAAACAGTGACAGTTTTACTTCTTCTTTTCTGATTTGGAACCCTTTTATTTCTTTTTCTTCTGTGATTGCTGTGGCTAAAACTTCCAGAACTATGTTCAATAATAGTTGTGACAGTGGACATCCTTGTCTTCTTCTTGATTTTAGAGAAAATGCTTTCAGTTTTTCACCATTGACAATGATGTTTGTTGTGGGTTTGTCATATATGGCCTTTATTATGTTGAGGTTAATTCCCTCTATGCCTACTTTCTGGAGAGTTTTTATCATAAATGGGTGTTGAATTTTGTCAAAAGATTTTTCTCCATCTAATGAGATTATCATATGGTTTTTATCCTTCAGTTTGTTAATACGGTGTATCACATTGATTGATTTCCATATATTGAAGAATCCTTGCATTCCTGGGATAAACCCCACTTGATCATGTTGTATGATCCTTTTAATGTGCTGTTGGATTCTGTTTGCTAGTATTTTGTTGAGGATAATTGCATCTATGTTCATCAGTGATACTGGCCTGTAGTTTTCTTTTTTTGTGTCCTGTTTGTCTGGTTTTGGTATCAGTGTGATTGTGGCCTTGTAGAATGAGTTTGTTTGAGAAGGTTAGGTGTTAGGTCTTCTCTAAATATTTGATAGAATTTGCCTGTGAAGCCATCTGGTCCTGGGCTTTTGTTTATTGGAAGATTTTTAATCACAGTTTCAAAAGACATAAATCACAGTAACATCTTTTTTGACCCACCTCCTAGAGTAATGGAAATAAAATAAAACATAAACAAATGGGACCTAATGAAACTTAAAAACTTTTGCACAGCAAAGGAAACCATAAAAAAGATGAAAAGACAACCCTCAGAATGGGAGAAAATATTTGCAAAGGAAGCCACTGACAAAGGATTACTCTCCAAAATATACAAACAGCTTACGCAGCTCAATATCAGTAAAACAAACAACCCAATCCAAAAATGGGCAGAAGACCTAAATAGCTATTTCTCCAAAGAAGACATACAGATTGCCAACAAACATATGAAAAGATGCTCAACATCACTAATCATTAGAGAAATGCAAATCAAAACCACAATGAGGTATCACCTCACACTGGTCAGAATGACCATCATCAAAAAATCTGCAAACAATCAATGCTGGAGAGGGTGTGGAGAAAAGGGAACCCTCCTGCACTGTTGATGGGAATATAAATTGATACAGCCACTATGGAGAACAGTATGGAGGTTCCTTAAAAAACTAAAAATAGAACTACCATATGACCCATCAATCCCACTACTGGGTATATACCCTGAGGAAACCATAATTCAAAAAGAGTCATGTACCACAATGTTAATTGCAGCACTATTTACAATTGCCAGGACATGGAAACAACCTAAGTGTCCATCAACAGATGAATGGATAAAGAAGATGTAACACTTATATACAATGGATTATTACTCAGCCATAAAATGGAATGAAATTGAGTTATTTGTAATGAGGTGGATGGACCTAGAGTGTGTCATACAGAGTGAAGTATGTCAGAAAGAGAAAAACAAATACCATATGCTAATGAACATATATGGAATCAAAAAAACAGTACTGATGAACCTAGTGGCAGGGCAGAAATAAAGCCACAGATGTAGAGAATGGCCCTGAGGACACAGGCGGGGCATGGGGAAGCTGGGACGAAATGAGATTGTAGCATTGACATCTATACACTACCAAATGTAAAATGGATGGCTAGTGGGAAGCTGCTGCATAGCACCTGGAGATCAGCTTGATGCTTTGTGACGACCTAGAGGGGTGGGATAAGGAGGATGGGAGGGAGGCTGAAGAGGGAGGGGATGTGGGGATATATGCATACGTATAGCTGATTCACTTTGTTGTTCAACAGAAACTAACACAACGTTATAAAACAATTATACTCCAATAAATATATTTTAAAAAAAAGAAAAATAGTTACTTCCTTGAAACCAGCAGATCCTCTCCAGGTCCTGACAGAGCCTTACCAGTCACTTCATTCATTCACACTCCCTGCTGGCTACTATAGGTATTTGATTTTGTGATTCTTTGTCTAATAAGGTATTTTATAGCCCTGAAGCTTGAGGGCTTTTTGATTCTCTTACTCTCCAGTCCCACTCCTGAAGGAGGCAAAATGTGCAGGCAGGTCAGAGCTGTACTGAAAAGCCAGACCTTGTAAGGAGTCAGTAATTTTAAGGTGATATTTGAAGCCTATTAAAGTCGATGACATACTTTTAAGTGATAAATTACCCCTTGTCAGGAGCTGGGTGAAGCAGGCCTTTGGTGTGGATTAATCCCAAGAATGTTTCATTAGAATCTCTGCATAGCTAACAGTGGGAGGTGACATGCTGACTTGACTTGTACCTTTTCCAGAGGTGACATGAGTGTCCTTTATGCCACAAACTATATCTACAGCTTCTCCCACTTTCAGCCTCAATAGTGGCTTGTTGATTTGGCTCGAATTCTGAATTACCTCCTTGAGACTGTGTGCTGGCCAAGGTCACTGCTTTCTGAAGTCTTGTTAAGTGTCTGTTGCAGAGCTGACAACCTTGGAGGATTTCACACTAAAGACTTGCATCTCTGCCTTTGGAGTCCTAACTCAGACATCAGAACAGGGCAGATGTTGCCTCTTACTGAGCAGCCTTTCCTCAAAGACTCCAATTCCCAAGTCTTTTCTCATTTTTTGTAAGTGAAAAACAGGAGTCCCAGACCTGATTTTGTCCAGGAATCAGATATGTTGCTGAATTTGCTCAGTGAAAGGTGGATCCTATGTTTTATATCAAATAACAACATCAACAACAGTAATAATAATAAATGTTTTCTGCTTTGGGGAGGAAAAATTTTCCTCTACACTTCTGGGTTCTTCTGGCTGGTTTAAGAATAAAATTGATATGAGACAGATTAACAAGAGAAAAACCAAAGTTTAACAGCATGTGTACATGGGAGAGAGCCAGGAAAACTGAATAACTTGCCAAAATGGCTGGAACCTTCACCTAAATGCCATCTTCAGCTAAAGACAAAAGAGGATGTTGGGGGTAGGGATTTGAGACTTCAAAGGGGAGGAAGGCAATTCACATGGAAAAGCAAATGTTTGTAAACAAGTGTTTGCTGGGCCATGCAGAGAAGCTGGGACACGGAGAGGAATTTTAACAGACTTTCTAGACTCCTTCCTGTCTACCACACCTGGTTTATACTACAGTTATCTCCGGTGATAGCTCTATTCCTGTAATAAGCCCTACAAGGGGCAAAAGGGTTGGGGTATTTATATCCCAACTCCAGAGGATCAACTGCTGCCAGAAGCTGTTAATTCCTCAGCATTTTACCCTGCTAGACAGTAGCCTTCCAGGGTTCCAAGAAGAGCTCTCAGAACCAGAGATACAGAAATTGACTGAGTCCCCTAAAATGATAGGATCAGAGGGATATGAGTAGGGCATTGACGATATCTGCTATATAGACAGGCATTAATCAAATGTTAACCCAGAAAAACCCATAAATGACATCTTTCATAAGGTTTCTAAGGGGAGGTGCATTTGTCCTGGTCACGTTTATTTGAATAAGCTTTACATATGTTACTTATTGGACCTTTTAAAATTCCATGAGATTAAATAACTTGCCAATCAGAGGCAGAGCCAAGACTTGAACCCAGGGTTCAAAGCTGGAAACTGGTGCTTAGTTTCCCACTATGCTTTTCCACATATAAACTCATCTTTTCTTGGCATTATGCAGAGTGAAAACAGCAGGCAGCTGTGGTAATAGAGAATTAAATAACAATGTAGGTGCACCCCAGGGAAAGCCTTCCTTCAACTGTGTGCAAACCTAGCCTGCCGTCTTTGGAGTCCGGTTACTGTATTTTTAAAAATAGTAGCTCTACATATTCCAAGAGATGGAGAAGAGCCAGAGTACCTCCATGGGAGAGGAAATCATCCTTTTTTGCCTCTCTGCCTTTTCATTAACTCTTAGAGCAAATTCCCAGCCTCCAAATATCTAGGAAGGTAATAAAAGTATCTGGCAACAATTCCAAGGATTGATGATTTTCATTTCCTGAGCTGGACACAATTTTTCATGACTAATTAAACACCAGCCTCCAATGTTGCTATTATATAACCACCTGCGACAAAAATATTCAGTACAACGTATCCAAAAGGTTATAGTGCCAAAGAATTAGGACCAAATGGAATGTCATGTTTCATAGTGAAAATAAATCCCTCTCTGGACCTGGACATCTCAAGAAAACAAAAATCTGTTTTGGATGTTTCTGCAAACTGGATGGCTTAATGAACACAAAGGAGCTACTTTTGGATTTTTTACTGATTAAATAATGATCAGATAAAAGTTAGTTAGAGGTTTTAATCCCTGGGAAGGGTAGCTTGAAGAGAACCAAGGTCACCCATGCCTGTTTCTTTGTGAACAGGTACCAGTTGAGATGTGATAATGCTGTATTGCTTGTTTTAAAATCAGAGGCAAATGATCAAGTGTTTACTGAATGTCCAGTCTTGTCTTAAGGCTAACATATCATTTTTACCCAGGGTGGTACTGAGGCCTTTACAATTAGTATCCGATGTTCTCATGATGGCTTTGTTTGGAAATAGCAGGTAATTATGCCCAGTCTTCGAGGAGGTTGAAGCCTTCATTTAGATGCATGATTTTTTAACAGTACCAGGAATGGGGCTTGAGAAGATCTAAATTTGACACTTGTTCCCCCGCTTATAACCTGTATGAACTTTAAAAGAGCTCTTTTCTTTTTAGACCTTGTTTCTTCATCTGTGAAATATGGAGGTGAGACTAGGTGATCTCTAAACTCATTTCCCCTAAAAATCGGGGAACTTTATCCCCTCTTCTTTCTCTTTCTCCTACTCTTCTTCTCCATTTTCCTCCCTTCTCTTTTCCTCCACATCCACTGAGCATCTACTGTGAACTGGGTACAGGGCCCTAGGAATGCAGTGACAAATCCCTTATCTGTAAGACTTCTCAGTGCTCTGAAAGATGGAAGCTGATGACAAGGCAAGATAGTGCAAGCCTAAGGCTGGAATAGCATTTCAGGGAGCTCCCTTTGGCTGTGGTGTAGAGAGTGGACTGCAGAGGGAAAATATGAGGCTAGGGAACCTGATGTGGTAGGTAATCCAGGCGTGGGATCATGGCAACTGGCAGTGGAGACGGAGAGAAAAGAGAGATCAGAGAGAAGTTTAGAAAGCAGAATCAGAGCATCTGGGGAGTGTGTGTGTGTGTATGTGTGGCGTGAGAGTTGGGAGGAAGACTGGTGCTACGTTTTACTGAGATCTGGGACTTAGGAGGAAAAGCTGGTTAGAGTTGGAAGGAAAGATGATGTGTTAAGTCCTGGGAGTACAAGTTCTGACTTTTCTACTCAACTTCAGGAAAGTCACTCAACCTCCAGGAACTTCAGTTTCCTTATCTGTAAAGTAGAAATAGGAATAGTACCTACATTCCAGGGGTTACTGTAAGGATTACATTTCACCTATGTGAAAATGCTATACAAACTGGCATTGCTCTCCAGGTATGAAGAGTTAATTTTATTAGAGTGTGACCTTCAGTTTGTTCAGTACAGGGGAACAAATCAGGAGGCTGGAATCTGAGACTAGTCTTGTTACTGAACCAAACTTGGCTCTGCTTGCCAGACACACAGAAAAGCCAATCTATTAACACCAGGTTGTGTTGAAGGAAAGTGCAACACTTATTTCTGAGTGCCAAGCAAGAACAAGCAGCTAATGCTTAAAAGACCCCCGAGTGGCTTTCAGGGAAGGGGTTTTAAAGGCAAGGTGAGGGAGAGGGTTGTGGGGAATGTGTTCAGGTCATGCACAGTTTTCTGATTGGTGGGTGATGAGGTAACCAGGTGAAGCCACAGGAGTCAGCATTATCAACCTTCAGGCTCCAGCTGGTCTGGGGGCTATGTGCTCACAGTCACCAACTCTTCATCTGCTTGGGTTCTGATTTCTGGGAAACAACTGAAGAATGTGGATTAGACTTTACCTTTGAGACAGAACTGGGAGTCCTTGGGGCTGATTTACTGTCTAAGTTATAGTTATTTCTCTACCTGACTGTCCTATCTTTGTTTCTGCATTCCTCAGCTTTTCCCATCAACCGCTAGGGCTAGTTCTTTTCTCTCTACTCACGGAAGGCCTAGGAAGCCTTAGTATATTCCCACAGTTTTTCCTGATCATCAGTAAGCAGGGGACACACTAGGGGTCCTGTCACCGGGAAGGCATCTACACATGTCTTCTCAGTTTCAGTCTTTGCCTCCTGCTAGCAGTTGGATAGCACTGGGGTAAGACATTGCCTATTTTTGGGTTTAGTTTACTCCCTTACCAATACTTTGCTCCCATCTGCACAGTGTATAATTTGACAATTTACAGGCTGAGTGTGTCCATAATACATGTTATGTTTGTGTTACACACTTTTTAAAAAGTAAAGTATTTGGCAACTTTTAAAGACAGAAAGATTTCACATAAAATCTTGCATCTTGAACCTCCATTCCCATATGCCAGGGTCAGTTGATGCTGAGTAGAGGCTACTAGTGTAGGCAGAGCCTCCAGTGAAACTCAGTGCCCACCGCTCCCTCCTGCTCCTGGTGCCTGAGGTTGAGGGTCATTAGCTGTTTTTCATTGTATTTGTGCCGCTGCTCTTCTCACTTCTGACCTCTTCACTCATTCATGTTTCCTTCCTGGCTCTGCATGTTTTTGGATTTGTGACCCTTAAATATATGGTCCTCTCTAAGGTCACATCTGTCTTTAAAACTCTGTAGTTCTGTCTCTAAAGATCCTACAGCTGGCCTCTTGCAGACTTGGAATCTCTGACATGACAGTTTCTATGCCATTTTTCTGGAGTGAAAGAATGCTTCTTGGTGGTGTTTCATCAAAAGTCACCTCTTCCAATTATTTAGGTAGCTGGTTTAAAGCACAAAATGAAGAGGAATGAACTAGACAGGTTCATCAGCTAGATTTTCCATTCCTTCTAAACCAAACTACTCTAACTCAACCTGGTTTGGGCAGAAGAGGGAATATACTGAGTCACACAATGACCAAAAAGAGTATACAGTCAGGCGAACTCTTGATTCAGAGGCTCAAAAAGTGTCACTGGACTCAGTTTATCTCCACTTCTTGACTGTTCTTTTCTGTTTGGCTACATGATCATGTAACTGAGGAAGACCCTAAGGGGCTTTCCTGGGACAGACCCTTCCTCCCATGTCCTCTGTCTGCCTTTTGTTTGTGGAAAAGCTGTAGTCTTCAAGGCCTCCCCTAACTCACAAAACCTGCCTCAAAAATTAATGATTGAAAGGATGTGAACATGTAGTGGCAAAAGTATCAGTTGGACCAGTTCAATTGGTAACAATTTAAACAGTAAATCAACCATATGGCAGTCACAGAATCTGTACTTCCCCTCTGAAGTACATAGATAACAGTATCTGATGCACATTTCTGAGTTGTTTAACAGATATTAAAACACCCACCAAATGGAAGAAGTTAACTACTTGATGACCATGAGCACATAGCCCCTAGACCAGCTGGAGCCTGAAGAATGATAATGTTAACCCCTGTAACACCACCCTGTTACCTCACCATCAATCAGTCAGAGAATTGTGCACAAGCTGATCATACATCCTGTGACTCCTCTCCCTCACCTTGCTCCTTTTCAATGTTTTGGTTTTGGCTTCATTGTACATTATGTACACGAACTTGGGTTCAACAACAATCAAACTCCACTAATGGCAAGATGAATGCTTGTGGCTTAAATCCCTCATTGTTTCAGGTTCAAGCCTGGTGGAAAAGAGAGCATGCCTCTCTTCCCAAAGGGCACAGTAAAGTCTCATTGCCTGTCTTTCTTTGGCTCTGACTGGGTCTTGTGCCTCTCCTTTAACCAATTGCTATGGCCATGGAATGTTATTCATTGGCTGGTCATTCCTGTGTCCCATGCCCTCTCCTGCAGCTAAGGGTGGTGTCAGTTTCACCAGACGTTTGTGGACTGAGTAGGGATGGTGATTTCCTACAGAAAAATTATGGCAGATTTGTCCAAAGAAGGGAGAATGGATATTGTATGGGTGTGTCAAAAACAGTAACTGAGGGAAGGTCTAGGAGGCTGAAACATTCCTACAAACAAGAAATGGGAGACACAGAAAGGCTTTTGTACTTGGGAAGGGACCACACGTTCTTTGGTTTCAATCTCCCATTTTCTTTGATACTCCTGAAACCGAGCAGGACACTGTGGGGGCTCCTGAGCACAGAAGCCTTTTTGTGTCCCCCATTTCTTGTGTGTAGGGAATAGGTTTCAGCCTCCATGACCTTCCCTGAGTTCCAAAGGGAAAGTTCAAACAGTTGTTGATCAGGGAAAGGAGGGGATGCAGAGACAGTGGGGAGGAATCAAGAAAAAATAGTGCCTTGGCCGGCAAGATGGCTGAGTAGAAGGACATGAGCTCACCCCTTCTTACAAAAACACCAGAATCACAACTAACTGCTGAACAACCAGCATTAACAACATAAAAATCACTGGAACCTACCAAAAAGGATACCCTATATCCAAGGACAAAGAAGCCACAATGAATTGGTAGGAGGAGCTCAATCATGATAAAATAAAATCCCATACCCACTGGGTGGGTGACACACAAACTGGAAAATAATTATACCAGAGAAGTTCTTCCACAGGAGTGAAAGTCCTGAGCCCCACATCAGGCTTCCCAGCCTGGGGGTCTGGCAATGGGAGGAAGAGCCCCCAGAGAACCTGGTTTTGAAGGTCAGCCGGGTTTGATCACAGGAATTCCACTGCCACACTTGGAGGGCACCCACAAGGTCCCATGCATACCAGGACCCAGGGAAAAACCAGTGAACTCATAAGAGACTGGGCCATACCAACCTGCTAGTATTGGAGGGTCTCCTGCAGAGGCAGGGAAGTGGCTGTGGCTTATTGTAAAGAGAAAAACACTGGCAGTGGCAGTTCTGGTGAGTACTCATCAGGGTGAACCCTCCCAGAGGCCGCCATTTACCCCCAAAACCTAGCCCTACCCAACAGCCTGTAGGCTCCAGTGTTGGGATGCCTCAGGCCAAACAACCAACAAGCTGGGAACACAGCCCCACCCATCAGCAGGCAGGCTGCTTAAAGTCTCCCCTAGCATGGCTCTGCCCACCAGAGGGACAAGGCCCAGCTCCACACATCAGACAGCCTCATCCACCAGAGGTCAGACAGCAGAAGCAAGAAGAACTACAATCCTGCAGCCAGTGGATTGGAAACTGCAATCACAGAAGTTAGACAAAAGGAGACGGCAGAAGAATATGACCCAGAAAGAGGAACAATATAAAGAAGAACAACTAAGTGAAGTGGAGATTGGCAATCTACCAGGAAAGAACTCAGAGTAATGATAGTGAAGATGATCCAAGATCTCAGAAAGAGAATGGAGGCACAGATTGAGAAGATGCAAGTAATGTTCAACAATGACCCAGAAGAACTGAAGAACAAACAGAGATGAACAATACAATAATTGAAATGAAAAATGCCCGAGAAGGAATCAATAGTAGAGTAACTGAGGCAGAAGAATGGATAAGTGAGCTGGAAGACAGAAAGGTAGACATCACTGCCGTGGAACAGAATAAAGAAAAAGAATGAAAGAAATGAGGACAGTCTCAGAGACCTCTGGAACAACATTAAATGCACTAATATTCACATTATAGGGGTCCCAGAAGAAGAAGAAGAGAGAGAAAGGACCTGAGAAAGTATTTGAGGAGATAGTAGCTGAAAAGTTACATGTTAGTTTCTCTAACATGGGAAAGGAAACAGTCACCCAAGTCCAGGAAGCACAGAGAGTCCCAGGCAGGATAAACACAAGGAGGAACACACCAAGACACGTAGTAATCAAACTGACAAAAATTAAAGACAAAGAAAAAATATTAAAAGCAACAAGGGGAAAGCAACAAATAACATACAAGGGAACTCCCATAAAGTTATCAGCTGATTTTTCAGCAGAAACTCTGCAGGCCTGAAGGGGGTGTCACATTATATTTCAAGTGATGAAAGGGAAGAAACTACAACCAAGAATACTCTACCCAGCAAGGCTCTCATTCAGATTTGATGGAGAAACCAAAAGCTTTACAGAAAAGCAAAAACTAAGAGAATTCAGCACCACCAGACAAGCTTTGCAACATATGCTAAAGGAACTTCTCTAAGTGGAAAAGAAAAGGCCACTACTAGAAACAAGAGAATTACGAATGGAAAAGCTCACCAGTAAAGGCAAACATAAAGTAAAGGTAGGAAAATATCCACACACAAATATGATATCAAGACCAGCAAATGTGAGAAGAGCACACAAATGCCGGATATTGGAAATGCATTTGAAATTAAAAGACCATACACTTAAAACAATCTTGTTTATATATAGACTACTATATCAAAACTTCATGGTAACTGCAAACTGAATATCTACAATAGATACAAAAGAAAAAGGAATCCAAACACAAAACTAAAGTTAGTCATCAAATCACAAGAGAAGAGAACAAAAGAGAAAGGGAAGAAAAAAGACCTATGAAAACAAATGCAAAACAATTAAGAAAATGGTATTAGGAACATACATATTGATAACTACTTTAAATGTAAATGGATTAAATGCTCTAACCAAAATACATAGACTGGTGGAATGGATACAAAAACAAGACCTGTATATATGCTCTCTACAAAAGACCCACTTCAGATCTAGGGGCGCATATAGACTGAGAGTGAGAGGATGGAAAAAGATATTCCATGCAAATGGAGATCAAAGGAAAGCTGGAGTAGCAATACTCATATCAGACAAAATAGACATTAAAATAAAGACTGTTACAAGAGACAAGGAAGGACACTACATAAAGATCAAGGGATCAATCCAAGAAGAAGACATAACAATTGTAAATATATATGCACTCAACATAGGAGCACCTCAATATATAAGGCAAATACTAACAAATATAAAAGGAGAAATCAACAGTAACAAAATAGTACTGAGGGACTTTAATGCCCCACTTACACCAATAGACAGATCATCCAGAGAGAAAATTAATAAGGAAACACAAGCCTTAAATGACACATTAGATCAGATAGACTTAATTGATATCTGTAGGACATTCCACCTGAAAGCAGCAGAATACACTTTCTTCTCAAGTGCACATGGAACATTATCCAGGATAGGTCACATCTTGGGTCACAAACCAAGACTCAGTAAAATTTAAGAAAATTGAAATTGTATCAAGCATCTTTTCCAACCACAACACTATAAGAGTAGAAATCAATTACAGGAATAAAACTATTAAAAGCACAAACAAATGGAGGCTAAAACATATGTTACTAAATGACCACTGGATCACTGAATAAATCAAAGAGGAAATTTAAAAAAATACATAGAGACAAATGCCAATGAAAACATGATGATCCAAAACCTTTGGAATGTAGCAAAAGCAGTTCTAAGAGGGAAGTTTATAGCAATACAGTCTTACCTTAAGAAACAAGAAAAATCTCAAATAAACAACCTAACATTACACCTAAAGCAACTAGAGAAAGAACAAACAAAACCCAAAGTTAGTAGAAGAAAAAAATCATAAAGATTAGAGCAGAAATAAATGAAATAGATATGAAGAAAACAATAGCAAAGATCAATGAAACTAGAACGTGGTTCTTTGAGAAGATAAACAAAATTGATAAAACTTTAACCAGACTCATCATGAAAAAAAAGGGAGAGGGCGCCAATCAATAAGATTAGAAATGAAGAAGGAGAAGTTACAACCGACACCACAGAAATACAAAGGATCATAAGAGACTACCTCAAGCAACTATATGCCAATAAAATGGACAACCTGGAAGAAATGGACAAATTCTTAGAAAGGTACAATCTCCCAAGATGGAACCAAGAAGAAATAGAAAATATGTACAGACCAGTCACATGTAATGAAATTGAAACTGTAATTAAAACACTCCCGACAAAGTCCATGACCAGATGGCTTCACAGGTGAATTGTATCAAACATTTAGAGAAGAGCTAAAACCAATCCTTCTGAAACTATTACAAAAAATTTTGGAAGAAAGAACTCTCCCAAACTCATTCTATGAGGCCACCATCACCCTGGTACCAAAAACAGACAAAGATACCACAAAAAAATAAAATTACAGGTCAATATCACTGATGAACATAGACTCAAAAACAATCCTCAACAAAACACTAGCAATCTGAAACCAGCAATACATTAAACAGATCATACACCATGAACAAATGGGATTTATCCCAGGGATGCAAGAATTTTTCAATATCTGCAAATCAGTTGGTGTTATATACCACATTAACAAATTGAAGAATAAAATCTATATGATCATCTCAATAGATACAAAAAAAGGTTTTGACAAAATTCAACACCCATTTATAAGAAAAACTCTCCAGAAAGTGGGCATAGAGGGAACCTACCTCAACATAATAAAAATCATATGCAACAAACCCACTGCAAACATCATACTCAGTGGTGAAAATATGAAATCATTTACTCTCAGCAGGAACAAGACAAGAATGTCCACACTCGCCACTTTTATTCGCCATAGTTTTGGAAGTCCTAGCCATGGCAATCAGAGAAGAAAAAGAAATAACAGGGATCCAAATTGGAAAAGAAGAAGTAAAACTGTCACTGTTTGCAGATCATATGATAGTATACATAAAAAATCCTAAAGATGCTACCAGGAAACTACTAGAGCTCATCAATGAATTTTGTAAAGTTGCAGGATACAAAATTAATGCATAGAAATCTCTTGCATTTCTATACATTAATGACAAAAATCAGAAAGAGAAATTAAGGAAACAATCTCTTTTACCATCACTGCAAACAGAATATAATACCTAGGAATTAACCTACCTAAGGAGGCAAAAGACCTGTACTCTGAAAACTATAAGACACTAACAAAAGAATTCAAAGATAACACAACAGATGGAAAGATATACCATGTTCTTGGACTGGAATAATTAATATTGTCAAAATGACTATACTACCCAAGGCACTCTACAGATTAAATGCAATCCCTATCAAATTACCAGTGGCATTTTTCACGGAGCTCAAACAAAAAATCTTAAAATTTGTATGGAGACACAAAACATCGTGAATAGCCAAAGCAATCTACAGAAAGGAAAATGGAGCTGGAGAAATTAGGCTCCCTGACTCCAGACTATAGTACAAAGCTACAGACATCAAAACAGTGTGGTACTGGCATAAACACAGAATTATAGATCCATGGAACAGGATAGAAAACCCAGAAATAAACCTAATGTCAGTTAATCTGTGAAAAATGAGGCAAGAATATATAATGGAGAAAAGACAGTCTCTTCAATAAGTGGTGCCGGGAAAACTGGACAGCTACATGGAAAGTAATGAAATTAGAACATTCTTTAACACCACACACAAAAAGAAACTCAAAATGGATTAAAGACCTAAATGTAAGACCGGATACTGTACAACTCTTGGAGGAAAATATAGGCAGAACACCCTCTGACAAATCTCAGCAAGATTCTTTTCCAAGCTGAATCCTAGAGTAATGGAAATTAAAAAAAAACTAAACAACTGGACCTAATTAAACTCAAAAGCTTTTGCAGAGCAAAGGAAACCATAAACAAAACCAAAAGACAACCCACATAATGGGAGAAAATATTTGGAAATGATGCAACCCACAAGAGAATTGTCTCCAAAATTTACATACAGCTCATGCAACTCAATATAAAAAAAACAAACAACCCAATCAAATTGTGGGCAGAAGACCTAAGTAGACATTTCTCCAGAGAAGACATACAGATGGCCAAGAGACACATTTAAAGATGCTCAACGTTGCTAATTATTAGAGAAATGCAAATCAACACTACAGTGAGATATCATCTCACACCAGTCAGAATGGGCATCATCAAAAAATCTATAAACAATAAATCCTAGAGAGGTTGTGGAGAAAAGGGATCCCTCCTACACTGTTGGTGGGAATGTAAATTGGTACAACCAATATAGAGAACAGTATGGAGGTTGCTTTAAAAACTAAAAATAGAGCTACCATATGATCCAGCAATCACACTGCTGGGCATATTTCTGGAGAAAACATGGTTCGAAAGGATACATGCACCCCAATGTTCTTTGCAGTGCTGTTTACAATAGCCAAGACATGTAAGCAACCTAAATGTCCATTGACAGATGAGTGGATAAAGAAGATGTGGTACACATATACAATAGAACATCACTCAGTTATTAAAAAGAATGAAATAATGTCATTTGCAGCAATATGGATGGACCTGGAGATTATCATGCTAAGTGAAGTAAGTCAGACACAGAAGGACAAATATCATATATCACTTATATTCAGAATTTAAAAATGACACAAATGAAATTTTTTGCAAAACCTAAACAGACTCACAGACTTAGAGAATGAACTTATGGTTAACAGGGGGAAAGGGTGGAAAGGAGGGATAGATTGGGAGTTTGGAATTGACATGTACACACTGATATATTTAAAACAGAAAACCCACATGAACCCACAGAGATATCCATCTCAACATCAAGACCCAGCTCTGCTCAATGACCAGCAAGCTACAGTGCTGGACACCCTGTGCCAAACAATTAGCAAGACAGGAATGCTACCCCATCCATTAGCACAGAGGCTGTGTAAAATCGTAATAAGGCCAAAGACACACCAAAACACACCACCAGACGTGGAACTGCCCAACAGAAAGACAAGATCCAGCCTCATCCACCAGAACAAAGGCATAAATCCCCTCCACCAGGAATCATACACACCCCACTGAACCAAACTTAGCCACTGGGGACAGACACCAAAACCAATGGAAACTACGAACCTGCAGCCTGGGAAAAGGAGACACAAACACAGTAAGTCAAGCAAAATGAGAAGACAGAGAAACACCCAGCAGATGAAGGAGCAAGGCAAAAACCCAACAGCCCTAAAAAATGAAGACAAAATAGGCAGTCTACCTGAAAAAGAATTCAGAATAATGATAGTAAAGATGATCCAAAATCTTGGGAAAAGAATGGAGAAAATACAAGAAACGTTTAACAAGGACCTAGAAGAACTAAAGAGCAAACAAACAGTGATGAACGACACAATAAATGAAATTAAAAATTTTCTACAAGGGATCAATAACAGAATAACTGAGGCAGAAGAACGGATAAGTGACCTGGAAGATAAAATAGTGGAAATAACTACTGCAGAGCAGAATAAAGAAAAAAGAATTGAGGACAGTCTCAGGGACCTCTGGGACAACATTAAACGCACCAACATTCAAATTATAGGGGTCCCTGAAGAACAAGAGATAAAGAAAGGGACTGAGAAAATATTTGAAGAGATTATAGTTGAAAACTTCCCTAATATGGCAAAGGAAATAGTCAGTCAACTCCAGGAAGCACAGAGAGTCCCATACATGATAAGTCCAAGGAGAAACACACCAAGATATATATTTATCAAACAATCAAAAATTAAATACAAAGAACAAATATTAAAAGCAACAAGGGAAAAACAACAAATAACACATAAGGGAATCCGTATAAGGTTACCAGCTGATCTTTCAGCAGAAACTCTGCCAGCCAGAAGGGACTGGCAGGACATATTTAAAGTGATGAAGGAGAAAAACCTACAACCAAGATTACTCTACCCAGCAAGGATCTCATTCAGATTTGAAGGAGAGATTAAAACCTTTACAGACAAGCAAAAGCTAAGAGAATTCAGCACCACCAAACCAGCTTTACAACAAATGTTAAAGGAACTTCTTTAGGCAGGAAACACAAGAGAAGGAAAAGACCTACAATAATAAACCCAAAACAATTATGATAATGGTAATAGGAACATACATATTGATAATTACCTTAAATGTAAATGGATTAAATGCTCCAACCAAAAGACAGAGATTGGCTGAATAGATATAAAAAGAAGACCCATATATAAGCTGTCTACAGGAGACCCACTACAGACCTAGGGACACATACAGACTGAAAGTGAGGGGATGGAAAAAGATATTCCATGCAAATGGAAATCAAAAGAAAGCTGGAGCAGCAATTCTCATATCAGACAAAATAGACTTTAAAACAAAGACTATTACAAGAGACAAAGAAGGACACTACATAATGATCAAGGGATCAATCCAAGAAGAAGATATAACAATTGTAAATATTTATGCACCCAATACAGGAGCACCTCAATACATAAGGCAAATACTAACAGTCATAGAAGGGGAAATCAACAGTAACACAATAATAGTGGGGGGCTTTAACACCCACCTTTCACCAATGGACATACCATCCAAAATGAAAATAAATAAGGAAACACAAGCTTTAAATGATACATTAAACAAGATGGACGTAATTGATATTTATAGGACATTCCATCCAAAAACAACAGAATACACATTCTTCTCAAGTGCTCATGGAACATTCTCCAGGATAGATCATATCTTGGGTCACAAATCAAGCCTTAGTAAATTTAAGAAAATTGAAATTGTATCAAGTATCTTTTCCGACCACCATGCTATGAGACTAGATATCCATTACAGGAAAATATCTGTAAAAAATACAAACACATGGAGGCTACACAATACACTACTTAAGTGATCACTGAAGAAATCAAAGGGGAAATCAAAAAATACCTAGAAACAAATGACAATGGAGACACGACGACCCAAAACCTATAGGATGCAGCAAAAGCAATTCTAAGAGGGAAGTTTATAGCAATACAAGCCTACCTCAAGAAACAGGAAACATCTCGAATAAACAACCTAACCTTGCACCTAAAGCAATCAGAGAAAGAAGAACAAAAAACCCCCAAAGTTAGCAGAAGGAAAGAAATCATAAAGATCAGATCAGAAATAAATGAAAAAGAAATGAAGGAAACAATAGCAAAGATCAATAAAACTAAAAGCTAGTTCTTTGAGAAGATAAACAAAATTGATAAACCATTAGCCAGACTCATCAAGACAAAAAGGGAGAAGACTCAAATCAATAAAATTAGAAATGAAAAAGGAGAAGTAACAACTGACACTGCAGAAATACAAAGGATCATGAGAGATTACTACAAGCAACACTATGCCAATAAAATGGAAAACCTGGAAGAAATGGACAAATTCTTAGAGATGCACAACCTTCCAAGACTGAACCAGGAAGAAATAGAAAATATGAACAGACCAATCACAAGCACTGAAATTGAAACTGTGATTAAAAATCTTCAAAAAAACAAAAGCCCAGGACCAGATGACTTCACAGGCAAATTCTATCAAACATTTAGAGAAGAGCTAACACCTATCCTTCTCAAACTCCTCCAAAATATAGCACAGGGAGGAACACTCCCAAACACATTCTACAAGGCCACCATCACTCTGATACCAAAACCAGACAAAGATGTCACACAGAAAGAAAACTACAGGCCAATATCACTGATGAATGTAGATGCAAAAATCCTCAACAAAATACTAGCAAACAGAATCCAGTAGCACATTAAAAGGATCATTCACTATGATCAAGTGGGTTTTATCCCAGGAATGCAAGGATTCTTCAATATACGCAAATCAATCAATGTGATACACCATATTAAAAAATTGAAGGCGAAAAACCATATGATTGTCGCAAAAGAGGCGGAGAAAGCTTTCGACAAAATTCAACACCCATTTATGATAATACCCTCCAGAAAGTAGGCATAGAGGGAACTTTCCTCGACATAATAAAGGCCATATATGAAAAACCCACAGCCAACATCATCTTCAATGGTGAAAAACTGAAACCATTTCCACTAAGATCAGGAACAAGACAAGGTTGACCACTCTCATCACTATTATTCAACATAGTTTTGAAAGTTTTAGCCACAGCAGTCAGAGACAAAAAAGAAATAAAAGGAATCCAAATTGGAAGAGAAGAAGTAAAGCTGTCACTGTTTGCAGATGACATGATACTATACATAGAGAATCCTAAAGATGCTACCAGAAAACTACTAGAGCTAATCAATGAATTTGGTAAAGTGGCAGGATACAAAACTAATGCAGAGAAATCTCTTGCATTCCTATACAGTAATGATGAAAAATCTGAAAGTGAAATTAAGGAAACACTCCCATTTACCATTGCAACAAAAAGAATAAAATACCTAAGAATAAACCTACCTAAGGAGGCAAAAGACCTGTATGCAGAAAATTATAAGACACTGATGAAAGAAATTAAAGATGATGTAAATAGATGGAGACATATGCCATGTTCTTGAATTGGAAGAATCAACATTGTGAAAATGACTCTATTACTCAAAGCAATCTACAGATTCAGTGCAATCCCTATCAAACTACCAATGGCATTTATCACAGAACTAGAACAAAAAATTTCACAATTTGAATGGAAACACAAAAAACCCCGAATAGCCAAAGCAATCTTGACAAAGAAAAACGGAGCTGGAGGAATCAGGCTCCCTGACTTCAAACTGTACTACAAAGCTACAGTAATCAAGACAGTATGTTACTGACACAGATACAGAAATATAGATCAATGGAACAGGATAGAAAGCCCAGAGATAAACCCACGTGCATATGGTCACCTTATCTTTGATAAAGGAGGCAAGCATATACAGTGGAGAAAAGACAGCCTCTTCAATAAGTGGTGCTGGGAAAACTGGACAGCTACATGTAAAAGAATGAAATTAGAACACTTCCTAACACCATACACAAAAATAAACTCAAAATGGATTAAAGACCTAAATGTAAGGCCAGACACCATCAAACTCTTAGAGGAAAACATAGGCAGAACACTCTATGACATAAATCACAGCAAGATCCTTTTTGACCCACCTCCTAGAGAAATGGAAATAAAAACAAAAATAAACAAATGGGACTTAATGAAACTTAAAAGCTTTTGCACAGCAAAGGAAACCATAAACAAGACGAAAAGACAACCCTCAGAATGGGAGAAAATATTTGCAAATGAAGCAACAGACAAAGGATTAATCTCCAAAATTTACAAGCAGCTCATGTAGCTCAGTATCAAGAAAACAAACAACCTAGTCCAAAAATGGGCAGAAGACCTAAATAGACATTTCTCCAAAGAAGATATACAGATTGCCAACAAACACATGAAAGAATGCTCAACATCATTAATCATTAGAGAATGCAAATCAAAACTACAATGAGGTATCATCTTACACTGGTCAGAATGGCCATCATCAAAAAATATACAATCAATAAATGCTGGAGAGAGTGTGGAGAAAAGGGAACCCTCTTGCACTGTTGGTGGGAATGTAAATTGATGAAGCCACTATGGAGAACAGTATGGAGGTTCTTTAAAAAACTAAAAATAGAACTACCATACGACCCAGCAATCCCACTCCTGGGCATATACCCTGAGAAAACCGTAATTCAAAAAGAGTCATGTACCAATATGTTCATTGCAGCTCTATTTACAATAGCCCGGACATGGAAAAAGCCTACATGTCCATTGACAGATGAATGGATAAAGAAGGTGTGGCACATATACACAATGCAATATTACTCAACCATTAAAAGGAACGAAACTGAATTGTTTGTAGTGAGGTGGATGGACCTAGAGACTGTCATTCAGAGTGAAGTAAGTCAGAAAGAGAAAAACAAATACCATATGCCAACATATATATATGGAATCTAAAAAAAAGAAAAAAATGGTTCTGAAGAACCTAGGGGAAGGACAGGAATAAAGACACAGATGTAGAGAATGGACTTGAGGACACGGGGAAGGGGAAGGGTAAGCTGGGATGAAGTCAGAGAGTGGCATTGACATATATACACTACCAAATGTAAAACCGATAGCTAGCGGGAAGCAGCCGCATAGCACAGGGACATCAGCTCAGTGCTTTGTGACCACCTAGATGGGTGGGATAGGGAGGGTGGGAGGGAGACGCAAGAGGGAGGGGATATGGGGATATATGTATATGTATAGCTGATTCACTTTGTTATACAGCAGAAACTAACACACCATTGTAGAGCAATTATACTCCAATAAAGATGTTAAAAAAAAAAAGAAAAAAGAAGTGCAGGGTGTAAAGAGCAAGGCTCCCAGGAATTAACAGAACAAGGGCTTTAGCCATGTGAATCATTGTGGTTGGAGAGGACCTCAGATTTTGGAGAGGATCTTGAAGTTGGAGAGAACCTCAGAGGTCCTTGATTGAACCTTTTCTTGATGCAAGAATCCCCTCTTTATCAGCCTCAACGTAAGACCTGTCAGCCTTGGCCTGACTATATCAGTGATGGGGCACTCACAGTGCTGTGATTTGTCTTTCTATTCTTGAAGGGTTTTGGTGGTCATGGAGTTCTTTTTCATGTGAGTGACTTCAGTTTTCCTGTAACTCACTAATACTGTGCTGCTGAGTTATGTGAAACAAGTTGAATCCCCTTTATAGATATCTTGGCCTTCATGCAGTACAGCAGAGCAGTTAGGAGCATGGGGCTGTGAATCATTCAAACCTGAGTTTGAGTTGCCTCCCAGCATTTACTGGTGATGTGACTTTAAGCAAGTTATTTCTTCTCTCAGAGTATCAGTTTCACATTTATAAAATGACACTATCCTAGTGGTATTACCAAAGGCAAGTTCATGTTCCCAATGCACAGTGAGGCCCAACAAACCAAAATGTTGGAATTTGGAGCAGAGAAAGGTTTTTTGCAGGGCCATGCAAGGAGAACGGTGGGCTCATGTCCCCCCAAAACCCCAAACTCCCCGAAGGATTTCAGCAAAACTTTTTTAAAGGCGAGGTGAGGGACGGGGGGTCACAGGGTAGGTAATCAGCTCATGCTCAATTTTCTGATTGGTTGATGGTGAGGTAACAGGATGGTGTCACAGGGGTTAACATTATCAATCCTTAGGCTCTAGGAGGTCTGGGGGCTAGGTGCTCATAGTTGTCAAGTAGTTAATATTTTCCATTTGGTGGTCATGGTGGGGTTGACATCTGTAAAACAACTCAGGAAATGTGCATCAGATACTATTATCTAGCTACTTCAGAGAGGAGCTACAGCAGAGGATATGGGGGAAGGGTCTGCCCCAGGAAGGCCCCATAAGGTCCTGCTGGGTTACAGTGTCTGCCTTCCTCGGGCTGTTGTCCTAAGTTTTGTAATGAACATAAAGTTCATAATACAGTGCTCTGAATTCAGAGACTCCACATTTTATAGTAAATTCACCATTTCCCTGTTGAATGACCTTGGGAAAGCTATGTCAACACTTGGTGCATCTGCTTTCTCATGCACAAAATACCTATCTCATGAGGTTGTTGTGAGGTTAAATGTAAACTGCTTAGAGCCATTCCTAGCACATAGTAAGCACTCAATAAATATTTAATATTTGTTAATAATTAGTCAACTAATTAATTAATTAGTGGATTTCTTCAGGGAGATAGCCTCTGCTTTACATCTCTGACCCACTAAGCATACTCTGTTTCCTCCCACTGGCTAGAGACATCAGAAAATGGAAGCTCTGTCTTCCAAGTCCTTTGCATTTCAGGTGCCTGCTGATTCTTGACAGCTTAAAATTTGGCTTGAGCACCTGAGCACCAATCGTTGTTACATCCAGTATGAAGATAGAGGGATTTGTACAACCTCAATACATTGCAACCAGAGAAGAATTTTGCTGGACTTGTCTGTACTTTTCCTGAATGGATAATTATTCAGGTGGAATAGTGACTACTCTACTCCTAGGGTCTTCTTTCCATATTTGAAAAAGAAGGGCCATCCGTCCATCCACCCATGGCTTTGTATAACCAAATTAACAGGTGTCTAGAATCCAATTCAATATATGTGTTTATAAAACAAAAAAAACACCAGAAATTAAACAAACATACATCTAAGGTAGGGCCCAAAGCCCTTGTTCCAGGTTCAACCTGGAAAGACAACTCATTTGACAACTCTGCTTTGATGTTTCTTAGGCACTTCAACATGTACGAAACAAAACTCGTAAAATTCCTGCCTAGAAATCTTATTTCTCCTTAGTGTTCACGTGTCGGTGAGCAGCTTCGTCATCCTCCTATTTGCTCAAGCCAGAACCTGAAAATCATTCTTGACTTCTACCTCTTCCTAACTCCAATGCCTAAATCCTGTTGATTCTACTGTCTAAATATTTGTCACATCTGTTCACTTCTCTCTGTTTCTACTCCCTCTACTTTAATCTATGATGGCTCACTTTGATCCCTGCCTCCTGGTGTTCATGCCCTTGAGTGAGGGTTTGGGTGTAGTGACTTGTTTCTAATGAGTAGAATATGGTAAAAGTAACTGGATGTCACTTTTGAGACTAGATTATAGAAGACTGTGACTTCGATTTGCTTGCTCACTCTTTCTCTGACTGTTCTCGCTTGCTTGTTCTGTTGAAACATGCTGCTGTGTTCTGAGTTCCCCATAGGGGCCTCTGATCAGCAGTTAGTGAGATATTGAGGCCCTCAGTCCAACAGCTACAGACAACCATGATGGAACTTAGATGTAAGTTATTTTCTGGATGACTGCAGTCCTGGATGACAATTTGGTTGTAGCTTTGGGAATGATGGTGAGCTTGAAGTTCCAGCAAATTACATCCAGATTTCTGATTCACAGCAACTGTGAGATGATAAATGTTGTTTTAAACTCTTAGAAGTTTTGGAGTAATTTGATACATAGCAATAGATAACTAAATACAGCATCTTAACTGGACTTCCCACACCCACTCTTGCTGTCCTTCACACTGCAGCCAAAGTTTGCTGTTTTACTACTAAATCTACTTACTGCTTAAACTCTCAGTGATTTCCTATTACCTCATGATAAAGCCCAAATTTCCCAACATTTGGCCAAAGATCCTTTCTGACTGACCGTTTCTCTCCAGTCTCATGTCCTGCCATTTCTTTGGACTCTGTGCTCCACCAGTCAATGTTTTTCAGTTTCTCCTGGCCCCATGTTCATTCTCACCTCTAGGCCTTTGCATTTGCTGTGTTTCCTGCTAGAAACTTCCTTTCTCCTTGTCCTTTACTTGGCTCCCTTGTAGGTACCTTTTATGTTTTGGCTTAATTGTCCCTCAAGGGGGGGGGGAGACAATTGTTTCCTCAAGGGACAATTAAGCCAAAAAATAAGTCCCTGTGCCTACAAGGGACAGTCTTTCTTTCCTGACCCAGCCCCATGGACTAGGTTAAGACCTACTTTTTGAACTTCCACAGTACTTTGTGTTTTCTCTATCACACACTGATTCCTCTTTAGTATGAAGATTTCTTTACTTTCCTTGCAATCTTGCCCAACTTAGAGGTCTCTGATGTCAGGGGCTATGTCTTTTTTGCTCCTTGCTCTACCTGCAGCATCTAGCACAGGCCTGGAATGTGTCAGGAGCTCATTATACAGCTGTTGAAGGGAAGAAGGGAAGTTTAGTTTCTCTCAAGGGGTAATTTGGCTGTTCACATATTTTCTGAGCACTGCAAACTCAACTTGTCCTATACTTATGGAGATCTAAGCCTTCAAGTTTCTGTTGCCCAGGCCTTCTGTGAATTTCTCTCCTAAACAGGCAGTTGTAGTTTATAAGGTCGTGTTGGAAGTAAGCCTGAATATTTTGCATAGAACAAAATGATGTCTCTTTCCCGTGAAATATTGAAAGCTGTTTGCCAGGGAATGGCAGAGAACAGCAATTTCTGTCAGCCCATTCTGCAATAAGCAGGAAGGGACTCTTCATTTTTACAAAATTCCAGGCCCATTGTGGCAGAGAATGCCAAATGAGACTATTCTGACTAGAAATTTAGTTTCAGTAAATGCTTTGTTTTGTTCAGGGTTTTTGGTTTCATAAGAAATTGGTCTTAGTTATGGCTTGTGTGGAGGACTTGGAGTATGTAAAATAGTAATAGTTCTGAAGTCAATCTGAACTTAATCCTCCAACAAAACTCTACCAGCAAGTTATGGTGGCCAGCATTTACAGATCAGAATGAATAATTTCCTCAATATGTGACACTTAATTAAGATTGCTAGGGACAGCTCAACTTGGGATCTTATATGGAGAGTTAATATTTTAACAAGAACAGCTGATAATTTACATACTGTTGAATCCAAAATTGTATGTGTTGAGGCTGAACCAGGAGATTGCTTATGTGGGAGGCAGGTTGCCCTGTGTTGTGCCTTGATTATTTTCCAGATTCAAATGACCCTCATTGTGCAGATGTATTGGATCTGCCACTTGGTTCTGCCTCCATCATAGAACAGTTTGTGAAATGCACTGAAGAGATAGTACAGTGTTGCTGTGTTGGAGATACATTGCATTGTCATGGGGAGAGTGATGGGAAAGGACCACTACTACCGCTCAGGTTATGAGGGAAAGCTGGCCTCTGACAGGGTCTATAATTTCTGGTAATCAGAGAATATGTGGGGTGTTGATCAACTTTGACACTTTGGGTAAAATGTAGATTTGTTGACCTTGTGCCCAGAAAATACAGCTGGTCTCAATATAATGTAAAATAATTTCCTGTTAAAATGGGCAAACTGATTTGAACATGCAGATATAATATTAAGAAAAATATTTTCTACCGTTTTTATTCCATCCATTAATTAGTTCATTCATTCATTCAATATTTATCAGATATTTACTAAATACTAAAATAGCACATGGCAGTTAAGTGTATGCATCAGTCAGCATAGGTTAAGTTATGCTACAGTAACAAATGGACACTAATATTTCAATTTATTTTAAGTTCATGTTCATCATGGGTGGACTGTGGCTCTTCCACATCATCTTCATTCCAGGACCAAGGTAGAAGGAGCAACCTTTATCTGATACATAATGGCTTCATGAGCCATGACAATGACAGCTCTCAAAGCTCTCTTCAGAAGTGGCTACTCTCATATCATTGGTCAAGATAAATCACAATGCCTCCTGGTATCAGTGGAGTGAGATGTATAATCCTCCTAAATTCAGTAGTAGAAGCATGAATATTTTTAAGAAGTAATACAATTTACATCAGTGTAAACAGCAGGAGAGTTTAGATGAAGAATTCCCAGTGACAGAATATTGGTTTTGATGAATGGTTTGGCTTACTTCACAGAGAGTCTTCATGGATGTGAAGAATTTAAATGGATGTGTCAAGAATTGAGATTGATCAAGAACATTGTCCTGATTTTTGGGGGGCCAAAATAGTGGTTTGTCCCCTGTTCTGACCCCTCCCAGCACTAATTTCCAAGGTTCATCCAGACTGGGTTTGTAGAAGCACAAATATTCCAAGTTCCTCAGTACATAGCAATAGATGGGGAGCTGAAAACATTTGGAAAAAAAAAAAAAAAAAAAAACTTTTCCTGGAACTTGCAGGTCAGATGCTGAGTTTGCTACTCTACTGGGACTGTATCGTTTAACTTCATTTATGCAAACTTTTCATACTTACAAGTGATTCACTCCTAAAGGAAATAAAGTCATGAATTCTTACACTACCAAATTTAATTAACATTGCTCATTGCTGATATCCAGTGTAAAACTGGTAAACTTTATTAGTCATCCTATAGAAAAAGTGATGACAGCACATGTTTTTTTAATAACATGAATGGGATTTTTTTTATACTTTATGCAAAACAAAGTAGCCAGTATAATTAGATAGTAATTTGTAACCTCTAACATAAACATTTTAGGAGCAGCAGTATCTAAAGTGAGTGCTAATTAGAGAGCTGTTAGAGAAAATATATGTGACAACAGATTGACAAGCTACACCAAACAGCAGGCTATTTATAACTCCGTGCTGTTTTAAAATTCTATTTTAGTTAATAGTCTTTGGACAACTCATAAGAGGGGGAGAGCTTCACAACTTGATTTGCAGTTTAATTTCTGTTGTATTTACTAACCCTTTACAGACGTGATTGCAGTGCAGCTAGCTGTGATAATTTAAAAAGTATTATTAACTGGATGACTTTCTGACTGTGTTATTTGAGATTCTAATATCTTTTGTGCTCCAGCTCCCCAAAGAAAGGATAAATCCAAGCATTATTTAATTATGTTTTTAACAATAAAAGGCACTTTTATCAGCAACCTTTCAGGAGCACTTGCCTTGTAGTCATTTATTCAAACAATTAAAAAGTAAAAAATATTTATGTGAGATGGAAGGGGTAGTGAGTTACAGGCACTCATCTTGGCTGCTATTCACCATGAGGACATTTGACCTCTAGCTTCATTAGTGAAGATATTATTTAAAATATTGACAGGAGGCTAGGAAACGATTTGCTGCCAAGTTTATAGCTTTCTTCTGGATTTCTTACCAGAAAATAATTTTTAAAAATTCGTCCTTATTGGGAAAGGAGATGAGGCACAATGTGTAAGAGTTAATCTCCCATTGTCATCTCTCAAACAAGTGTCAGGTCCATGAGCTAAATGAGAGGTGAAAGTGTGTGAGGAGTGACAAAGCCTTGTATAATAATTACTTGTTTAAAAAATTGAGTTAAAATTCAAGTAACCATTTTAACCATTCACCATTTTAATGATTTTTAAGTGTAAAATTTAGTGGCTTCTACAACATTCACAATGTTGTGATACCATCACCACTATTTAATTCTAGAATACTTTCATCAGTCCAGTAAGAAACCATATTCACATTGTTAATCTAAAACAGTAAAACGGTTATTCTACCAGCAAAATGGGTTTATTTGGGAGCAGCAAAGAATCGCAACTCAGGACGTGCAGCTACTGCAAACCACATGCACACCTGGTAAAGCAGGGGGGAGAAAACTCTTTTATAGAGGAGAAGGGAAGGTTGGGAGGTGCTATTATAAACAAAAAGTCCATTGGAGGAAACTGGGAGTTTGAAGTATAGTGGCTTTTCATTGGCTGAGTTGTGATAGTCTCTAATTGGCTGAGTTGTTCTCAGGCAAGGAGAAAATCTTTCTTCCTCCTATTGGCAGTAGTAGTATCACTTCCTACCAGAGATGTCTCTTCCAGCTGGGATCTGTATTGATGTTGAGTGGTCTGTGTGTGAGAGCTCCCACTTCTGGCATCCTCACTCAATTTTAATGAGGCTTCTGTTTTTAAATTTTCACACCATTAGTAGTCACTCCCCCTTTATCTCTCCCTTAAACACTGGCAACCACTAACCTGCTTTCTGTCTCTATGGATTTGCCTATTCTAGACATTTCATATATATGGAATCATGTAGCTCTTTATATCTGGCTTCTTTCACTTAGCATAATGGTTTCAAGGTTTATCCATGTTGTAATATGCATCAGAATTTGATTCCTTGTTATGGCGGGATAACATTCCATTGTATGGATATACTGCGTTTTGTTTATCCATTTATCAATTAATGGACATTTAGGTTACTTCCACTTTTTTATAATATAAATAATGTTGCTATGAACATTTGTGTACAAGTTATTGTGTAAACATGTTTTCAGTTCTCTTTGGCATACATCTAAGAGTGGAATTGTTGAATCAAATGGTAATTCTACGTTCAACTTTATGCGGACTGCTAAACTGTTTTCTACAGAAGTTGGACCAGTTTACATTCCTGTTACACATGTATGATGATTCTAGCTTCTCCACATTTTGCCAACAATTGTTACATTCTGTGTATATTTGAGTGTGTATGTTTGTTGTTAGAGCCATCCTAGTGGGTGTGAAGAAGTTTCTCATTGTGGTTTTTTTAATTAATTAATTAATTAATTAATTAATTTTTGGCTGTATTGGGTCTTTGTTTCTGTGCGAGGGCTTTCTCTAGTTGCAGCAAGCGGGGGCCACACTTCAGCACGGTGCACGGGCCTCTCACTATCGCGGCCTCTCTTGTTGCAGAGCACAGGCTCCAGATGCACAGGCTCAATAGTTGTGGCTCATGGGCCTAGTCGCTCCGCGGCATGTGGGATCTTCCCAGACCAGGGCTCGAACCCGTGTCCCCTGCATTGGCAGGCAGATTATCAACCCCTGCGCCCCAGGGAAGCCCCTCATTGTGGTTTCGATTTGCATTTCCCTAATGACAGATGATGTGAACTTAGGTGTCTTTTTCAAGTGTTTTTTGGCCCTTTGTATATCTTCTTTGTAGAAATGTCTATTCAAGGTCATTGCCCATTTAAAAATGAGGTTGTCTTTCTTGTTGTTGAGTTGTAAGAATTCTTTATCTAATCTGAACATTAATTCCTTATCAGATAAATGATTTTTAAATATTTCTTCAGTTCTGTAAGTTGTCTTTTTCCTTTCTTGATATTGTCCTTTGAGTCACAAAAGGTTTAAACTTTGACAAAGTTCAATGTATCTACTTTAAAATATTTATCTATTTTTCTTCTGTTGCTTGTACTTTTCATATCTAGGAATCAATGAACAAATCCAAGGTCATGAAGATTTATGCCTATGTTTTATTCTAAGAGTTTTATAGTTTAGCTCTTGCATTTAGGTATTTGATCCATTTTGAGTTAATTTTGTATATGGTATCAGGTAAGGATACAACTTTATTCTTTTGCATGTGAATATTCTGTTGTCCCAGCACCATTTGTTGAAAAGACTATTCTTTTCCCACTGAATGGTTTTGGCACTCTTTTGAAAATCAATTAGTCATGGATATATGGGTTTGTTTCTGGACTATCAATACTATCTTATTTATCTATGTGTATATCCTTATGTCAGTATCACACTGTTTTGATTACAGTAGTTTTGTAGTAAGTTCTAAAATTGGGAATGTGAGTTCTCCAATTTTGTTTTTTTTCCTCCAGGATTGTTTTGGCAGTTCAGGGTCACTGGCAATTCCATATGAAATTTAGGATCAGCTTGTCCATTTCTTCAAAAAGGCAGTTGAAATTTTATATTATAAAATTTTATATTTTAATATTTAAAAGTCAAATTTTTATTGAATTTTGACAGGAATTGCATTGAATCTGTGGATAGCCATGGGTAACAGTGTCAATTTATTATTAAGTCTTCCAATTCATAGATAAAGAATATCTTTCCTTTTTTGGTAAAGTTCTTCTAATTCTTTCAATAACATTTTGTATTTTTCATTGTACAAGTCTTGCACCTCTTTGGCCAAATTTATTCCTAGTATTTTTTTCTTTGCAATTCTTTGAGAATTATTTTTTGTAAATGGAGTTGTTTTCTTAATTTCAGTTTTGGGTTATTCATTGCTGGTGGAAAGAAATACAATTGGCTCTGTATGTTGATCTTGTGTTCTTCCACTTTGATGAATTTATTAGCTCTAATAGTTTTTTGGGGGGTTTTTTGGTGTATATTTTTTAGGATTTTCTGTACATAAGATGGTGTCATCTGTAAATAGAGAGTTTATTATACTTCTTGATTTCCAATTTGGATACCTTTCATTTCTATTTATTTCCCACTTTCCTTGGATAGAAGCTTCAGTACAATGTTGAATAGAAGTGGCAAGAGCAGACATCCTTTTCTTATTTCTGACCTTAAGGGGGAAATATTTCAGTCTTTCAGCATTAAGTATGATGTTAGCTGTGGGTTTTTCATAGATGTTCTTTATAGGGTTGAGTAAGCTCATTTTTATTTCTAGTTTTTGAGTGTTTTTATCATGGAGGGTAATGAATTTTGTCAAATGTTTTTCCACTTTGTTATGGACTGAACTGTGTCTCCCACTCCCCAAAATTAATATGTTGAAGTCCTAACCCTCAATGTGACCATATTTGAAGATAGGGATTTTAAGAAGGTAATTAAAGTTAAACAAAGTCATAAGAATGGAGCACTAGAGAACCTTCAAGATGGCGGAGGAGTAAGATGTGGAGCTCACCTTCTCCCCATAGATATATCAAAAATACACCTACATGTGGAATGACTCCCACAGAACATCTACTGAACACTGGTAGAAGACCTCAGACTTCCAAAAAGGCAAGAAAATTTCCATGTAACTGGGTATAGCAAAAGAAAAAGAAAAAAACAAGAGACAAATGAATTGGGACAGAACCTGCACCTCTGGGAGGGAGCTGTGAAGGAGGAAAAGTTTCCACACACTAGGAAGCCCCCTCATGGGTGGGGATGGGGGGGCTGGCTTCAGAGCCTCAGAGGAGAGCGCAGCAACAGGTGTGCGGAGGGCAAAGCAGAGAGAGTCCCACAGAGAGGGTCAGTGCCAACTGGCACTCCCTAGCCTGAGATGCTTGCCTTCTCACACACTGGGGTGGGTGGGGGCTGGGTGCTGAGGCTCAGGCTTTGAAGATCAGACCCCAGGGAGAGGACTGGGGTTGGCTGGACTGGGAAGCCTGAGGGGACTAGTACACCACAGGTGAGGGAGTCCAGGAAGAAGCCTGGCCCTGCCAGAGAGGAAAGGAACCATTGTTGGGGGTGTGCAAGCAAAGGGGCAGTCCCACCATAGGAGCTTCTTTCTCCGTGCACTCACAGGCAACAGGGCAGCACCTACATGAGCTCCAGGGTTGGGCATGAGCCATGGCTGCTATCTTGGACCCCAGAGGTAGGCACAGACTTCTACCACTGCCACTGCTGCCACCAAGGGTGCTGTGAGCAGTTGCCTTCCCAGTAGCCTGAACAGCCAGCCACTGCTGAGGGTCCCAGGAACTGGGCCAACTACCCTGGGAGAGTGCATGGCACACCCTAGGCTGTTGCAACTTCCTGCCAGCATCTGCCATTGCAGGCACTCACTGCACATCCCAATTGTGGCTGCCATATCCATCTATCTCCCCGACCTGAGTGAGTAAGTGTGCACAAACAGCTGTTGCTTTCTCCCGCTCTTGCCTGGGCGAGGGACAGACACATGAGGGTGGCCCACATGCAGAGGTGGGGGCAAAAACAAAAGCTGAGCCCCAGGGGCGGTGCGACCAAAGAATAGGAACAGATATCTCTCCGTGCTGCTAGAGGAGCAGCAGATTAAATCCCTGCAGTCTGCTTGGTAAACCCTGCTTCTGTGGAATAACTGAATAGACAAAGAGTGTTCCCACAATTGAGGCTCGTTTAGCTTTAACAACTGTGGACTTTGAGGGGCAAGTACATGTGGGAGTTGGGCCAGGTCTGAGTCTGAGCTGGCCCCACAGTGCCCACAGCAGGTCCAGAGACCTACCTAAAAGTATTGGAGGACTTACTGGGGAGGTAGGGATTGGCTGTGGCTCACTGTGAGGGCAAGGACACTGACAGCTGAGGCCCCAGGAAAATATTACTATTATTACTATTTTTTTGTTTCATTTTGTTTTCTTGTTGTTCTTTTTTTATTAGTCTTTTAATTTTTATTTTTTCTTTTCTGTTCTTTTTTATGCTTTTAATTTTAATCCATTTTTTATTTTTTTCTATTTTTAGTTTACATTTTCATTATATTGTTTTTTCCTTTTGTTTTTTTCTCTGTTTTGCTTTGTTTTTTATCATTTTTAATAATATTTTATATTTTTCTATTTTAACTTTACTTTTTTATTGTTTTCTGTTTTTTCCTTTCATTTTCTTCTTTTTTGTTTTGTCTTTATCTTTTATTTTTTATTGTTTTTGTGTCTGTTATGCTTTCTTAGCCTTTTTTTAGTTTCCTTTCTGCTTTAGATTTGTTTTTTGTTTTTGTTAGTTTAGTTTTTATTGTTAGCTTTCATTTTTGTGTTTGGTTGCTCTCTTCTTTTTTGTTTTCTCTTTTTTTTCCTCATTTTTTGTGTATGTGTTTCTTTCTGTGTTTTTGTCTGTTTGGTTTCACTTTTACCATTTGTCTTGGGGTTTTGTTTGTCTATACATTTTATTCTTCTTTTTTTTTTCTTTTTTGCTTCCACACCATGTGGCTTGCAGGGTCTTGGTTCTCCAGCTAGGGGTTGGGCCTGAGCCTCTGAGGTGGAATAATGGAATCCAGGATGCTGGACTGCCAGAACTCACAGCCCCAGGGAATATTAATTAGTGAGAGTTCTCCCAGTGGTCTCCATCTCAACACCAAGACCCGGCTCCACCAAATGGCCAGCAAGCTCAAATGCTGGATGCTTCACTCCAAACAACTAGCAAGACAGGAAAACAACCCCACCCACTAGCAGACAGGCTGCCTATAGTCATACTAAGCTCACAAACCCCTCAAAACACACCACATGATGTGGGCCTGCCCATCAGAGGGAGAAGATCCAGATACACCCAACAGAACACAGGCACAAGTTCCCCCCCCCACAACCAGGAAGCCTACACAAGCCACTGGACCAACCACACCCACTGGGGGCAGACACCAGAAGCAAGAGGAACTACAACCCAGCAGCCTGCAGAAAGGAGATGCCAAACACAGTAAGTTAAACAAAATGAGAAAACAGAGAAATATGTTGTAGACTAAGTAGCAAGGTAAAACCCCACCAGACCAAATAAATGAAGAAGAAATAGACAATCTACCTGAAAAAGAATTCAGAGTAATGATAGTAAAGATGATCCAAAATCTCAAAATACAATGTACAAAAATACAAGAAACGTTTGTCAAGGACCTAGAAGAACGAAAGAAAAAACAAACAGTGATGAACAACACAATAACTGAAATTAAGAATACTCTAGACTGAATCAATAGCAGAATAACTGAGGCAGAAGAATGGATAAGTGAGCTGGAGGATAGAATGCTGGAAATAGCTACCACAGAGCAGAATAAAGAAAAAAGAATGAAAAGAATTGAGGACAGTCTCAGAGACCTCTGGGACAACATTAAATGCACCAACATTCTAGTTATAGGGGTCCCAGAAGAACAACAGAAAGAGAAAGGACTGAGAAAATTTTTGAAGACATTATATTTGAAAACTTCCCAAACATGGGAAAGGAAACAGTCAATCAAGTCCAAGAATTGCAGAGAGTCCCATACAGGATAAACCAAAGGAGAAACATGCTGAGACACATATTAATCACACTAACAAAAAATGAAATACAAAGAAAAATATTAAAAGCAGCAGGGAAAAGCAACAAATTACATACAAAGGATCCCCGTAAGGTTATCAGCTGATTGTTCAGCAGAAACTCTACAGGCCAGAAGGGAGTGGCAGGATATATTTAAAGTGATGAAAGGGAAAAACCTACAACAAAAACTACTCTACCTGCAAGGATCTCATTCAGATTCAATGGAGAAATCAAAAGCTTTACAGACAAGCAAAAGCTGAGAGAATTCAGCACCACAACACCAGCTCTACAACAAATACTAAAGGAACGTCTCTAAATGGGAAACACAAGACAAGAAAAAGACCTACAAAAACAAACCCAAAATAATTCAGAAAATGGTAATAGGACCATGCATATCGATAATTACCTTGAATGTAAATGGATTAAATGCTCCAACCAAAAGACACCGACTGGCTGAATGGATACAAAAACAAGACCCATATATATGCTGTCTACAAGAGACCCACTTCAGACCTATGGACAACAGACTGCAAGTGGGTGGATGGAAAAAAGATATTCCATGCAAAAGGAAATCAAAAGAAAACTGTAGTAACAATACTTGTATCTGAAAATAGACTTTAAAATAAAGGCTGTTATAAAAAGAAACGAAATTGAGTTATTTGTAGTGAGGTGGATGGACCTAGAGTCTGTCATACAGAGTGAAGTAAGTCAGAAAGAGAAAAACAAATACCATATGCTAACATATATATATGGAATGTAAAAAAAAAAAAAAAGGTTCTCACGAACCTAGGGGCAGGACAGGAATAAAGATGAAGATATAGAGAATGGACGTGAGGACAGGGGGAGGGGGGAGGATAAGCTGGGAAGAAGTGAGAGAGTGGCATTGACATATATACACTACCAAATGTAAAATAGATAACTAGTGGGAAGCAGCCACATAGCACAGGGAGACCAGCTCGGTGCTTTGTGACCACCTAGAGGGGTGGGATAGGGAGGGTGGGAGGGAGATGCAAGAGGGAAGAGATTTGGGGATATATGTATACGTATAGCTGATTCATTTTGTTATAAGCAGAAACTAACACAAAAATGTAAAGCAATTATATCCAATAAAGATGTTAGGAGAGAGAGAAGATGGTGGAAGAGTAAGATGCGGAGATCACCTTCCTCCCCACAGATACATCAGAAATACGTCTACACGTGGAACTGCTCCTATAGAACACCCACTGAATGCTGGCAGAAGACGTCAGACCTCCCAAAAGGCAAGAAACTCCCCACGTACCTGGGTAGGGCAAAAGAAAAAAGAAACAACAGAGACAAAAGAATAAGGATGAGACCTGCACCAGTGGGAGGGAGCTGTGAAGGAGGAAAGATTTCCACACACTAGGAAGCCCCTTCGCGGGCGGAGACTGCAGGTGGCAGAGGGGGGAAGCTTCGGAGCCACGGAGGAGAGCGCAGCCACAAGGGTGCGGAGGGCAAAGCGGAGAGATTCCCGCACAGAGGATCAGTGCCAAGCAGCACTCACCAGCCCGAGAGGCTTGTCTGCTCAGCCGCCGGGGTGGGTGGGGCTGGGAGCTGAGGCTTGGGCTTTGGTCGGATTGCAGGGAGAGGACTGGGGTTGGCGGCGTGAACACAGCCTGAAGGGGCTAGTGCGCCACAGCTAGCCGGGAGGGAGTCGGGAAAAGGTCTGCAGCTGCCGAAGTGGCAAGAGACTTTTTCTTGCCTCTTTGTTTCCTGGTGCGCAAGGAGTGGGTATTCAGAGCGCTGCCTAAACGAACTCCAGAGACGGGCGCGAGCAACGTTTATCAGCGCAGACCCCAGAGATGGGCATGAAACTCTAAGGCTACTGTTGCCACCACCAAGAAGCCTGTGTGTGAGCACAGGTCACTATCCACACCGCCCCTCCCGGGAGCATGTGCAGCCTGCCACTGCCAGGGTCCCGTGATCCGGGGACAACATCCCCAGGAGAATGCACGGCGCTTCTCAGGCTGCTGCAACATCACGCTGACCTCTACCGCAGCAGGATCGCCCGCATCCGTACCCTTCCCTCCCCCCGGCCTGAGCAAGCCAGAGCACCTGAAGCAGCTGCTCCTTTAACCCCGTCCTGTGTGAGCAAAGAACAGACGCCCTCAGGCGACCTACACACAGAGGCGGGTCCAAATCCAAAGCTGAAACCGGGGAGCTGTGCGAACAAAGAAGAGAAAGGGAAATCTCTCCCAGCAGCCTCAGGAGCAGTGGATTAAAGCTACACAAACAACTAGATGTACCTGCATCTGTGGAATACCTGAGTAGAAAACGAATCATCCCAAATTGAGGAGGTGGACTTTGGGAGCAAGATATATTATTTTTTCCCCTTTTCCTCTTTTTGTCAGTGTGTATGTGCATGCTTCTGTGTGAGATTTTGTCTGTATAGCTTTGGTTTCACCACTTGTCCTAGGGTTCTGTCGGTCCTTTTTATTTTTTTTTTACTTAAAAATTTTTTTTTCTTTTTTTCCTAAAAATTATTTTTTATTTTTTATTTTAATAACCTTATTTTATCTTTATTTTATTTTATTTTATCCTCTTTCTTTTTTTCTTTCTATTTTTTCTCCCTTTTATTCTGAGCCGTGTGGATGAAAGGCTCTTGGTGCTCCAGCCAGGCATCAGGGCTGTGCCTCTGAGGTGGGAGAGCCAACTTCAGGACACTGGTCCACAAGAGACCTCCCATCTCCACATAATACCAAACAACAAAAGTATCCCAGAGATCCCCATCTCAACACCAAGACACAGCTTCACTCAACGACCAGCAAGCTATAGTGCTGGACACCCTATGCCAAACAACTAGCAAGAAAGGAACACAGCCCCATCCATTAGCAGAGAGGCTGCCTAAAATCATAATAAGGCCACAGACACCCCAAAACACACCACCAGAAGTGGACCTGCCAACCGGAAAGACAAGATCCAGCCTCATCCACCAGAACACAGGCACTAGTCCCCTCCACCAGGAAGCTTACACAACCCACTGAACCAACCTTAGCCACTGGGGACAGATACCAAAAACAACAGAAACTACGAACCTGCCGCCTGTGAAAAGGAGACCCCAAACACAGTAAGATAAGCAAAATGGGAAGACAGAAAAACACACAGCAGATGAAGGAGCAAGGTAAAAACACACCAGACCTAACAAATGAAGAGGAAATAGGCAGTCTACCTGAAAAAGAATTCAGAATAATGATAGTAAGGATGATCCAAAATCTTGGAAATAGAATAGACAAAATGAAAGAAACATTTAACAAGGACCTAGAAGAATTAAGAGGAAAGAAGCAATGGTGAACAACACAATAAATGAAATTAAAAATACTCTAGAAGGTTTCAATAGCAGAATAACTGAGGCAGAAGAACGGATAAGTGACCTGGAAGATAAAATAGTGGAAATAACTACTGCAGAGCAGAATAAAGCAAAAGGAATGAAAAGAACTGAGGACAGTCTCAGAGACCACTGGGACAACATTAAACGCACCAACATTCAAATTATAGAGGTCCCAGAAGAAGAAGAGAAAAAGAAAGGGACTGAGAAACTATTTGAAGAGATTATAGTTGAAAACTTCCCTAATATGGGAAAGGAAATAGTTAATCAAGTCCTGGAAGCACAGAGAGTCCCATACAGAATAAATCCAGGGAGCAACACGCCAAGACACATATTAATCAAACTATCAAAAATTAAATATAAAGAAAACATATTAAAAGCAGCAAGGGAAAATAGCACACAAGGGAATCCCCGTAAGGTTAACAGGTGATCTTTCAGCAGAAACTCTGCAAGCCAGAAGGGACTGGCAGGACATATTTAAAGTGATGAAGGAGAAAAACCTACAACCAAGATTACTCTACCCAGCAAGGATCTCATTCAGATTTGATGGAGAAATTAAAACCTTTACAGACAAGCAAAAGCTGAGAGAGTTCCGCACCACCAAACCAGCTTCACAACAAATGCTAAAGGAACTTCTCTAGGCAAGAAACACAAGGGAAGGAAAACACCTACAATAACAAACCCAAAACATTGAAGAAAATGGGAATAGGAACATACATATCGATAATTACCTTAAATGTAAATGGATTAAATGCTCCCACCAAAAGACACAGACTGGCTGAATGGATACAAAAACAAGACCCGTATATATGCTGGCTACAAGAGACCCACTTCAGACCCAGTAACACGTACAGACTGAAAGTGAGGGGATGGAAAAAGATATTCCATGCAAATGGAAATCAAAAGAAAGCTGGAGCAGCAATTCTCATATCAGACAAAATAGACTTTAAAACAAAGACTATTACAAGAGACAAAGAAGGACACTACATAATGATCAAGGGATCAATCCAAGAAGAGGATATAACAATTGTAAATATTTATGCACCCAAAATTGGAGCACCTCAACACATAAGGCAAATACAAACGGCCATAAAAGGGGAAATCGACAGTAACACAATCATAGTAGGGGGCTTTAACACCACGCTTTCACCAAAGGACAGATCATCCAAAATGAAAATAAATAAGGAAACACAAGCTTTAAATGATACATTAAATGAGATGGACCTAATTGATATTTATAGGACATTCCACCCAAAAACAACAGAATACACATTTTTCTGAAGTGCTCATGGAACATTCTCCAGGATAGATCATATCTTGGGTCACAAATCAAGCTTTGGTAAATTTAAGAAAATTGAAATCATATCAAGTATCTTTTCCAACGACAACACTATGAGACTAGATACCAATTACAGGAAAAGATCTGTAAAAAATACAAACACACAGAGGCTACACAATACACTACTTAATAACGAAGTGATCACTGAAGAAATCAAAGGGGAAATCAAAAACTACCTAAAAACAAATGACAATGGAGACATGATGACCCAAAACCTATAGGATGCAGCAAAAGCAGTTCTAAGAGGGAAGTTTATAGCAATACAAGCCTACCTCAAGAAACAAGAAACATCTCGAATAAACAACCTAACCTTGTACCTAAAGCAATCAGAGAAAGAAGAACAAAAAACCCCAAAGTTAGCAGAAGGAAAGAAATCATAAAGATCAGATCAGAAATAAATGAAAAAGAAATAAAGGAAACAATAGCAAAGATCAATAAAACTAAAAGCTGGTTCTTTGAGAAGATAAACAAAATTGATAAACCATTAACCAGACTCATGAAAAAAAAAAGGGGAGAAGACTCAAATCAATAGAATTAGAAATGAAAAAGGAGAAGTAACCACTGACACTGCAGAAATACAAACGATCATGAGAGATTACTACAAGCAACACTATGTCAATAAAATGGACAACCTGGAAGAAATGGACAAATTCTTAGAGATGCACAACCTGCCGAGACTGAACCAGGAAGAAATAGAGAATATGAAGAGACCAATCACAAGCACTGAAATTGAAACTGTGATTAAAAATCTTCCAACAAACAAAAGCCCAGGACCAGATGGCTTCACAGGCGAATTCTATCAAACATTTAGAGAAGAGCTAACACCATGATCAAGTGGGGATTATTTCAGGAATGCAAGGATTCTTCAGTATATGCAAATCAATCAGTGTGACCCCCATATTAAAAAATTGAAGAATGAAAATCATATGATCATCTCAATAGATGCAAAAAAAGCTTTCAACAAAATTCAACACCCATTTATGATAAAACTCCTCCAGAAAGTAGGCATAGAGTGAACTTACCTCTACATAATAAAGGCCATATATGACAAACCCACAGCCACCATCGTCCTCAATGGTGAAAAACTGAAACCATTTCCACTAAGGTCAGGAACAAGACAAGGTTGCCCATGCTCACCAATATTATTCAGCATAGTTTTGGAAGTTTTAGCCACAGCAATCAGAGAAGAAAAAGAAATAAAAGGAATCCAAATTGGAAAAGAAGAAGTAAAGCTGTCACTGTTTGCAGATGACATGATACTATACATAGAGAATCCTAAAGATGCTACCAGAAAACTATGAGAGCTAATCAATGAATTTGGTAAAGTAGCAGGATACAAAATTAATGCACAGAAATCTCTTGCATTTCTATACACTAATGATGAAAAATCTCAAAGTGAAATTAAGAAAACACTCCCATTTACTATTGCAACAAAAAGAATAAAATATTTAGGAATAAACCTACCTAAGGAGGCAAAAGACCTGTATGCAGAAAATTATAAGACACTGATGAAAGAAATTAAAGATGATACAAATAGATGGAAAGATATACCATGTTCTTGGATTGGAAGAATCAACATTGTGAAAATGACTCTACTACCCAAAGCAATCTACAGATTCAATGCAATCCCTATCAAACTACCACTGGCATTTTTCACAGAATTAGAAGAAAAAATTTCACAATTTGTATGGAAACACAAAAGACTCCAAATAGCCAAAGCAATATTGAGAACGAAAAATGGAGCTGGAGGAATCAGGCTTCCTGACTTCAGACTATACTACAAAGCTACAGTAATCAAGACAGTATGGTACTGGCACAAAAAGAGAACTATAGATCAACGGAACAGGTTAGAAAGCCCAGAGATAAACCCACGCACATATCGTCACCTTATCTTTGATAAAGGAGGCAAGTATATACAGTGGAGAAAAGACAGCCTCTTCAATAAGTGGTGCTGGGAAAACTGGAAAGGTACGTGTAAAAGTATGAAATTAGAACACTCCCTAACACCATACACAAAAATAAACACAAAATGGATTAAAGACCTAAACGTAAGGCCAGACACCATCAAACTCTTAGAGGAAAACATAGGCAGAACACTCTATGACATAAATCACAGCAAGATCCTTTTTGACACACCTCCTAGAGAAATGGAAATAAAAACAAAAATAAACAAATGGGACCTAATGAAACTTAAAAGCTTTTGCACAGCAAAGGAAACTATAAACAAGACCAAAAAAACCCTCAGAATGGGTTAAAATACTTGCAAATGAAGCAACTGACAAAGGATTAATCTCCAAGATTTACAAGCAGCTCATGCAGCTCAATAAAAAACAAACAAACAACCCAATCCAAAAATGGGCAGAAGACCTAAATAGACATTTCTCCAAAGAAGATATACAGATTGCCAACAAACACATGAAAGTATGCTCAACATCATTAATCATTAGAGAAATGCAAGTCAAAACTACAGTGAGATATCATCTCACACCGGTCAGAATGGCCATCATCAAAAAATGTAGAAACAATAAATGCTGGAGAGGGTGTGGAGAAAAGGGAACACTGTTGCACTGTTGGTGGGAATGTAAACTGATGAAGCCACTACGGAGAACAGTATGGAGGTTCCTTAAAAAAACTACAAATAGAACTACCATACGACCCAGCAATCCCACTACTGGGCATATACCCTGAGACAACCATAATTCAAAAAGAGTCATGTACCAAAATGTTCATTGCAGCTCTATTTACAATAGCCAGGACATGGAAGCAACCTAAGTGTCCACTGACAGATGAATGGATAAAGAAGATGTGACACATATATACAATGGAATATTACTCAGCCATAAAAAAACGAAATTGAGTTATTCGTAGTGAGGTGAATGGAGTTAGAGTGTGTCATACAGAATGAAGTAAGTCAGAAAGAGAAAAACAAATACAGTATGCTAACAGATATATATGGAATCTAAGGGGGAAAAAAAAAGGTCATGAAGAACCTTGTGGCAAGACGGGAATAAAGACACAGACCTACTAGAGAATGGACTTGAGGATATGGGGAGGGGGAAGGGTAAGATGTGACAAAGTGAGAGAGTGGCATGGACATATATACACTACCAAACGTGAAATAGATAGTTAGTGGGAAGAAACCACATAGCACAGGGAGATCAGCTCTGTGCTTTGTGACCACCTAGAGGGGTGGGATAGGGAGGGTGGGAGGGAGGGAAATGCAAGAGGGAAGAGATATGGGAACATAGGTACATGTATAACTGATTCACTTTGTTATAAAGCAGAAACTAACACACCACTGTAAAGCAATTATACTCCAATAATGATGTTAAAAAACAAACAAACAAACAAAAAAACAGCACACATATCACACACTCAAGCCCCAGAAGATGGGGAAATGCCATAAGTCCCCCACTTCGGATGACATCTCCCTGCCTCACAAGTCTCAGTCCGACTGGGCTAGCTTTGGCAAAGGGACGGAGCTGGATCAGGAGCCGCTGCTGCCATATCTGGATCAAGTTCCAGTTTTGGTCTATCATCCAACACCTAGCCAGACTCGCCTAGCAACTCAGCTGAGAGGAACAAATTAGGATAGCTCAAAGAATAGGCCTCATACAGCATCAGCCTAAAGGAGTTTATGACCCTGGAAGAAACGGATCAGAAAAAAGGATCCAGGGGACTTCCCTGCTGGTGCAGTGGCTAAAGACTCTGCACTCCCAATGCAGGGGGCCCGGGTTCGTTCCCTGGCCAGGGAACTAGATCCCACATGCATGCCGCAACTAAGGGTTTGCATGCCACAGCTAAGGAGCCCACCAGCTGCAAATAAGACCCGGTGCAACCAAATAAATAAATAAATAAATAAATAAATAAATAAATAAATAAATAAATAAATAATAAATAAATAAAATAAAACAAATATTAAAAAAAAAGATCTGGGAGTGTGTGATCTGTATGATGGACTTTGTTTATGAGAACCCAATTTGATTTCTGCTGTGTATGCAGATCACCTGGGCTGTACAGATGACTGGCTGATGAGATCCTTCACGTGCCCCTCCTGCATGGAGACAGTTGACGCAGCACTGCTTTTATCCTACGAGACTAACTGAGCCAGTGTCTCTCACCTGACTTCAAGTGAACCATCATCTTTGGTGGTTTTGATCTGTTGTCGTTGAGCCCAAAGAGCCAGGGATTAGGAATTAAGATCATGCACGAAAGTTTCCTAAAAATTCCTGAACGGCTGCAGGGAAAATGTTGGGGAAAAGTACATGATATTTTAGAAATTTAGGGGGAAAAATAGGATGGTATTTTTATGTAAAGCCTTCACACAGTGTTTAAAAATATAATTGTATTTAGATCTTGTTATTGCTCCAGTACATAGGAATTGTGTAAAGTGTTACAGCAGCTAGGTATGTTTAAATTGTGTGTCGAAGATTAAGATAAAGATAGTGGTTGTTTTTCCTAAGTGAGATAACTTTCTTCTTCCCCCTACCCAAATTCTTTTCTGAAGTTGCTGGCATTTGGATCAAGGTTTTATTAAAAGCTACATTTTATAACACTGGCACAAAAAAAGTAGTTTTAAGCTTGTTTGCATAGTTCTTTTTTTTTTTAGAATAAACAGAGCATTTATTTTTTACTTTATAGGAACTCCACAAGTTAAGGTCCCATTGTTCTTTTGCTGTGATTGTTGTTACTATTGATGTTGCTGTTTTCTGTCTTTGCTGGTTCTTTCTAATCTACCATTTGTCATTATTGGCATATGATCATCTCAGGGTCACAAGATGGCTGCTGTAAAACCAAGTATCATATTCTCACAAAACAAGGAGAAAGCAGAAAAAGAGTCCAAATGGTCATTTTCCTAATGCATATTTATCTTTTTTCAGAGAAAAATATCATTCTCATAAGCACAATAACAGCCTTCCCCTAATTACTCATTTGCCAAAACAGATTGATATGACCATTCATAAGTCAATTCATGGCAAAGAGGGATATGAGAATGATTGTCTTAGCCTAACAAGGATTTATCCACTAAAGCTGAATGCTTCACTCCTCAAAAAAACCATAAAGTTCTATGAGCAAGGAAGAGCTAATAAGTGACTGTTAAGTAAACCATCAGAATTGTTTGTCCAAGACCATATGATTCTTTTTTTCCACTGGAAATGGAATTCATTACCTTAGGTCTTTTTAAATAGTGTACTATTACTGTTGGGGCTGGCTCTGTGCTTGAAAACCAGTTTATTTATAACTTGTTACAAGTGCTATATCTGTTTGCAGTTAAGAAATGCAGAATTCAAAGTGATCTCCTAGCTTGTAAGCAAACTGAGATTCATTGTCCCTCTTCTATAAAAAAAATGAGTCAATGTGTCCAGAAACTAACTCTAGTAAAGTGGGGTTTAACATTAAAAAAAAAAAAAAAGTGAGGGTGGAGCCCTCATGAATGAGATTAGTGTCCTCATAATAAGAGACAAGAGAGAGTTTACTTGTTCTCTGCATCTATGTGAGCATGTGATGAGAAGTCTGCAGTCTGATCTGCAGTCTGCAGCCAGGAAGCAGGACCTCGTCAGAAGCTGAATGTGCCAGCATCCTCATCTTGGACTTCCAGCTTCCACAACTGTGAAAAATAAATTTCTGCTGTTTATCAGTCACCCAGTTTATGATATTTTGTAGTAACAGCCTGAAAAGACTAAGACAGGGTGCTCCTGACATGGGAGGACCTCCCATGTCCTAGACCTCCCGACACATTCTCAGCCTTCCTTCTATTTGCCATCCTGCACTTGTGTTTGTGATAGCTAGGCCTCTGACCCTCAGTCTGCCACTTGGTACCAAACAGAGGAAAATTTTCATCCCTTTTCCTCAGACCATAGCTGGTGGGCCAGGAGAGGAACCACTGCACCTCAGCTGGTGTGCCTGATCCCACTTCCTTGACATCTTGGAGAGAGCTGATCCCTGCCTCTTGTGGGCTGGCTGGCTCCACTGGACCTTGTCATAATTTGCACTGCTGAACTTACCAGTCATGGGAGCATTACTTGCTTGAGAGACCCTTGAGGACAGAGGATGGGTCTTATTCAACTCTGACACATAGGAGGGTGGGTATTGAAATTTCTCCACGCTGATTCATAATAGGCTGTTTCCTTGAGCTACCAAAGTGCCTCCTCCCCTTCTTGTCCAGGCTACACCTACTCCTCCCCAAGAACCTCTCCCAAATCCACTATTAGCTAATGCTCCAACCCTTTACCAGAATCCATTCCTGTAGATGGTGGCAGCTCATACTGAATCCAGCCTTTGTACCCCAACACCAAATTAAATCTCGGAGTTGGAGTTTTGGATGAAGCAGAAAAGAACAGCTTTATTGCTTTGCCAGGCAAAGGGAGCCACAGTGGACTAATGCTCTCAAAACTGTGTGTCTCGACCTGGAGGGAGTAGTCAGGAGTTTTATAGTAACAGTTCAAACAGGGTGTGATCAGCTCGTTCAATCACTCTTCTGATGGATTCGTGGTGAGGTAAGTGGGAGTCAGCAATATCAGCCTTCTGGTTCCAACTGGTCTGGGGTCTTCTTGCTTGTGGGCAGCACACCATTAACTTCTCCCACCTGGTGGGTGTTTCAGTATCTGCAAAACAACTCAAAGATATTGTTATGTGTATCCCTTGCGGAGGAACCAGGACCCTGCCCCAAGGCTGCACTGTTGTTTCTTGACTGTTTCTCCCTTGTCTCTGCATCCCCTCCCTTCCCTGATTAGCAACTATTTGAACCTGCCCCTTGGAGCCCAGGGAAGATCATGGGGGCTGAATGAAGCCTATTTCCTGTAATAAAGAAATGGGGGACACAGAAAGACTTTTGTGCCCAGGAGCCCCACATGGTCCTGCTCAGTTTCAATACCTGGTTGTTAAGTATTTTGAACATCTCTCCTGGACACACCATGGGCACACAGGAAGCTATTGCTGAACTAAATGTTCTATGGATAGTGGTCAACAAGGGTGATTTTTCTAATTAAAGAATATGCTCTTCTAGTCTCCCCTGGGAATATTCCTTCCCTCTATGTTCGCAAGTCCAAATCTCACTCATGTCTTCATGAGCCTGATCAAACAACAGAAAGTAAGAGCTGGATGGGGTCGACTCTAACCTACCTTCCTCATCTAAAAATTGAGGAAACATTTCTGGAGCCAGGAAATGACTCACTCAAAATGCCAGGCATCCATATAGCATTTCTGACCTTATTCATCAGCCGTGTGACCATGGGTGCCTGGAAACACTCCTCTCCACACTGAACCTTGAAGTTCCCAGTTTATTAGGTGCTTACTCTAGTGGGGACATGTCCTTAAGCATTTATGTGGATTATAGCATCCCTAAGTGGTAGCTTCTGCTATCACCCTCATTTTATAGATGAGGAAACTGAGGCTTAGAGAGTTTAAGTAACTTACCAAACACATGTAGTAGTTAATTGCTGGAGCTCTTAACTGCTATGCTTTAAATTTTCTTTTTCAGTCACGCTCCTCCTTGTACTGTAACTTCTCCAGACCCTGAGGGCAGGGTATCATTTCAGTATCGCCTCCCTCCTCTGGCACAGTGATAGGTGGGCACTTAGCAAATATTTGTTGAGTGAAAGAATGAACACATGAATACTAAGAGCAGCTGAGCTATGACATGAAGGGGAAGTGTATTCAGAGTTCATATTTACATGGGGGGCAGTGGAGAATAGGCAGATACTATGGTTTTGGATGTAAGCTAAAGAGAAATTTATGATTGTGTGCAGTGAAGCCAGATTGGCTGTAGCTGGGTAAGAGGGCATACTTCTCCAGCCCTAGGGCTATAAATACCACCTTTGTAAGTTTGCATCACTTTCCCCAAACCTTTCCTGAAAACTCTGCACGGTACCAAGTCTAAATGAGTTTCCTCTTAGTTACTAGTCATTTTAGGAGGGAGCTTTCACCCAAATTTGCCACACAATTCACTGCCAAAAAATTCCATCATCTTTATTTGCATCAGAGGGCAAATTTTCCCATTTAATTATCTGAATCAGCTGAAGATCTAAGCAGAATCTTGAGGGTTTCCACGCAGTTGCTGTAGACTACCTGCTTGCCTTTTAAGATAGTGGTGTGACAATTTGAGGAGTCACTGCAGAGTTCCTTAGCAATGTCACCTCCACCATGACCTACCAAAACTATATGTGAATGAGGACATAATTCCACATCAACAGTAACTTAATTTTACTTCTCCTGGAGAGAAAACGTCCCAACAAAACACTAGCTTTGCCTGTAGTTTATGATTTTATTTAAATGGATGCCTATTGTTGACAGGGTACTTTGATGAGCCCACATCTGCAAGTTCAACCTACAGACATAAAACATCAGCAAAAGATTGTGAGGGAGGCCTTCTATTCTAGGAAATTGCCATATTCAGTAGGCAAATGTGCATTTTTTTTTCTGTTGCCAGAGAGCCTCTATATTTTAGCACAAGTGCTCTCAATTTACACAGGAAAGAATCATTTAAAGACTTCTTGTGTCAATAGCAGCTTTATGAGCATAGAAGGAGTTTAAAGGAAAGCACAGCCTGTGTACAATACCTGGGGTAACTCTGCATCTTGGTAGAAGACGTGAGTGTTTTTTAAAGCCAAATTAACTGATTGCAGGTGTTCTCTAAATAAGAATGGAAAATACAAACTGTCCTTTCATTCAAAGTCACTGAATCTTGAAAAAGAGAATCATGGAATTGCTAATGGAGACAGTACTACTTGGTCCTTCAGTGTAAAACACTGGCCTTTTTCTTCCCTTGTCTGTCTTTCCTTTCATCCTCCCACCCATTCATCCATCCATCCATTCATTCATCTGTCTATCTGTCCATCCATCCACCCATCCATCCATCCATCCATCTGTCCTTCCAAGCAGCACGTGTTGCATTGGCGGCCCCTCTGGTCCAGGCACTGTTCTGGATGGGGGGGATGGTGTAGAAGATAGACAAGACCCTGATTTCATGAAATTTCATTCTGGGGTGTGTGTGTGAAGAAGGCAAATAAGCAACCAGTAAATAAGTGAGTAAGTAAAGCAATTTCAGAGCGTGAGAAGGGCTATGAATAAAAATTAAATTTGTGTCTTATAAGAGAGTGACTTGTGGCGTGGGATGGCTAGTTTAGATGGAATGATGCATTATTCAAAGGTCTGAAGAAAGAGCATTCCAAGTAGAGGATAAGCAAGCGGAAAGGCCCTGAAGTGATATTGCGCATAGCTTCTGGAGGAAAACTTACGGAAAGAGTGATCTGAGAAAGGAAGAGTTAAAAAATGTGGAATTTAGATATGCCTACTTGGACAGAAGACAATCGGAGTGGTATGAATGATTCTCATCTAAACTCTTTCACCCCAGGTTCACTCTTGGAAGTGATTTCTTCAAGCTTTGGCTATTTTAATCTCTTGGCCACTTGGTGGCACTGTTGCACCATGTAATTTTGCCAGGCCCCTGTTTGGGTTTGTGTTGGAGAGAGTAGGAATGAAACTGTGCCATTCTGAGACTGAGAGGATACCATTTCTTGCCATGTTAAGCAGCGCTTTGCTACTGTGAAAATTCTTTTCCAATGGGAAGGATTACTTTCACCCCAAACCTAGAAGAGAGTTGCCGTTTCTGTAGGGGACCCCAGATGCTTTGTGATTCTGGAACCCCAAGAACTTTCAAACTTTCTGTCTAAATGAAGTTGCCAAGTGACACACCTCAACCCTAAGGCACTGCCCGGTGCTCACGTTGGTTTTGAGGAGTAGGAGGGGCTGGAAATCTCTCTTTTGGAAATGCAGGCATGATAGCCACATAATTAATGAGACACCCACCTTTCTCTGAATAAACCTTGGGAGCTGGCTGTTATGAGACACGGGGGGTTCCTCCTACTTCCTGGGTTAGATAATTATCAAGTCATTTTAATAGCCTGTTTAACATGATGCCCCTATTGTCATGGAAAGACTTGGATTCTGCAGAGAGCACTGGTGATTGAAGGAGATGCACATGACTGCTAGTGGAAACCTGTAGGCCAAGGTGAGTCTCACTTTCAAGTTTGACTCCGCTTTTTCTGGAGCCCAGTCTGTCGTTTGTGGTACAGACTGCATCCCACAGGTACCACCAATATTTCCTCCAGTTTGGGCATGGCTCTTGGGTCCATACAGGTCTAGAACCAGCATTCCTGGCACAATCTGCTGTGCTTTGAAAAGTAACTTAATCTCCTTACTCTGCCTTATCAAAATGGGATGTGACAAGACCCCATTAACCTGTGAAGTCAGTGGGCCTGGAGAGGTCCCTGCTAAACAATTTACCAGCTGTGTGATCCTGGGCCAGTCAAGCCACCTCTCTGAGCTTCTGCTCCTTGTCTTGAACAAAGGGCAATGCATCTTTCTCACAAGGAGAATTAAGCTAATCAATAAACGTGAAGGAACCATGTAACTGCAAAGTGCTAAGTTAATACAAAGTATAATTGCCATTATTCCTGATATATTTTCTTTTGTATTTTCCCACATATTTCTCAAGAAGGCAGAAAAGAAAGGAAAAACACCAAAAACCATAAGGAGCTAGGAATCAGTTGTACAAGTTTACAAACCAGAAACCCTCTGGTTAGAGGAGGAAAGGACACATCTGCCGTGATGTGTTTCAGCATTTGCAGGTGTTGTAAAGTCAAACTATTTGCTCCTTTCTTTCTAAAAATTAATTTACTTTTTATTGAGATATAATTTAGATACCATAAAATTCATCATTTTGAAGTATACAATTAAGCATTTTCACACAGGTGTGCAACCATCACTATTGTCTAAATGCAGAACATTTGCATCACTCCAAAACAAACCTATACCCAATAGTGCCCCACAGATCTCTGAGGTTCTGTTCCTTTTTCTTCGTTTTTCTTTTCTGTTTCTCAGACTGGGTTATCTCAGTTGATTTATGTTCAAGTGTGCTGATTCTTTCTCTGCCTGTCCAAATCTGCTGTTGAGCCTCTCTAGTGAATTTTCCCTTTCAGTTATTGTACTTTTCAACTCCATAATTTCTACTTGTTCCTTTTCATTATTTGTCTTTATTGATATTCTCTATTTGATGAGATATCATTCTTATACTTTTCTTTAATTCTTTGACATGATTTCCTTTAGGTTTTTAAATTATATTTAAAATTGCTGATGGAACTGACCAGGATCCTGCAGCACCCCCCCCCCCAAATACCCCCCAAGTACAAAGGCCCCTCCACATCCCCTGCCTCTTGTTTGTAGAAAAGATGAAGTCTCCCAGGCCTCCCTGAGTCACAAAAGAGCAGGCCCAAGCAGCTAATGATTAGGACAATAGAGTCACAGACTCAGTGTCTGATGAAAGAATGGGATTACACTATAGCTCGTAATAACCTATATCTTTGTGGACATTAGAATAATTGTAGCTTGTTCTGCCCGTATATGTAAGCAGGCAACTAAAATTGTCAGCAAAGAGATGCTATAGGCCCATGTCGACATCTTCCACTCTGAAAATATAACATCTTAGGTCAGCATGAAGAATTTACAGAAGACTAGACCTTCACCCCTAATCCCATAGGAACGGAATGATGTCTGACAAGTGGAGGTTTGTAAGCAGCTCATTTGCCCCTTTCCTGTTTGTCTATTTCTGCTCCCCTTAAACCTTAATTATAAAAATGAGATCAGTAGGTAACATTTGACTTAACTCCTGACTTCTACTCTACTGAATGTACACAATGCCTTGCCTAACCAGTTGATTCCTTTCCTGGAGTAAAAGGAGTAAGAATGAAGAATTAAATAGTTAAAGAATGACTGACTCTCTACTCCCATCTTCCCCCCTTAGCAAATTTGCAGGTGGACCATGTGGGTAAGATAGCATCCAAAGGAAGATCAGGAGAATTCAGCAGGTCTGCACACAATAGAAAAATGATGAAGAATATGACCTCCTACCTTAATGATTAACTGAGATTGTTTCCCCTTTTTTCCCTTTAAAAATAGTCATGGCTGAGCAGAATCTTTGGAATTGGTCTCTGGATGTGAATCCTCCTTCTCCTCAGATTGCTGGCTTTTCTGAATAAAACATCTTTCCTTTCTGCTGACACTCACCCCTCGATTATTTGCTTTTGAGTGGCGAGTAGCTGAACCTGAGTTCACACTGATTTAGAGTCTTTGTCTAATAAGTCCAATGTTGAGTTTCCTAGAAACAGTCTCTATTGATTGGTTTTTTTTCTTGTGCATGGGCCATACTTCCTTGTCTCTTTGCATATCTAACAATTTTTTTGTTAAAAAGTGGACACTTTAAATAATAGAATGTAATGTGGCAACACTAGAAATCAGATTCTCCCCTCACTTTAAGATTTGTTATTGCCGTGGCTTGCTGTAGCTGTTGTTTGTTAAGTGTTTTTTCCTGAACTAATTCTATACAGTGTGTATTTTCTGTTGTGTGTGGCCACTTAAGTCTCTACTCAGTTTAGTGGTCAGCTAATTATGGACAGAGATTTCCTTAAATGCCTGGAACCAAAAAGTCTCCTAGTCTTTTGCAGGTGCTGTGTTTTGGGTACACCTTCAGCGCTCATCCAGGCAGCTCACAAGTCTGCCTTGACCTTTTCTTCCCACTTGTACAGAGTGTCAAGCTCAGCTAGAGAAGAGGGCATGGGCCTTCTTGGGTTTCCGGGGCTTGAGCACAGCCTTCTGAGGCAGATTTGCAGGGTCTTCTAGATTCCCAAGAGTATGGTTGAGCTTTTCAAAGCCCTCAGCTTTTCCTTTTAAGATTTTTGGTTAGCCTATTGTTTGCCTCAACTGTTTTCCATCACCACAGGCAGCGGAACTCTTTAAACACTCACCCATAAATGTTTTAGACAAATGCTTTCCCTCCCACAAGGCTTTCACACTGGGCCACTGATAAAGACAGGCCTTTCCAATTGGATCTTCCAGGGAACCAGCAGACAGGTCAAAGAATGGCAATTCTTTGGGAATGAGGTCTGTTCTGCTCCCTTCAGTACCAGGAATGCAGACTGCTATTTCAAGGCTACCACTGAGCTGGAGAGGAGGATGGGACTAAGGTAAATTAAAATGCTACCCTGCTCCTTGTTCTTACTGAGATTCAGCTGTTTCTATTGCATAAACACTCCCTGGGGTGCTCTAAGCCTTTGGTTAATTTTCAAAGTCCTGAAAAAGTTAATTCTGACAATTTTTGTAAGTTTTTAAATTGCTTTTATGGAGGAGTGAATTTTCAGAGCTCTATACTGTGCCATTTCCACTGGTGATCACCTACTCTTTTCTTTTTGAAGTTGCAGTGAAACCTATTCAGCAGTGTTGGAGTCATGTCTTCATGTCTACACACACCAGACATCCTGTCAGTTTAGGTCAGTGAGACTAATGTAACACTGACTTTGGCTACAAAACACAGCCACCAGTATCTTATTATCCCCTAAAGGTGCAGAGGAATTTCCAAAACAAAATTGATTTTTACCTCACAATCTATTAATAAGGGTGAAATATAACCTTAAATTAAACTGTAAGTGGGAGGGTGCTCCAAAGTTAAAATTGTCATAATCCCCAATTAAGTATCAAACATGTCACTCCAGGCCAATGTTGTCATTGATCCATTCACTCAGTAAATCTCTGTTGAATAGCTGGTGTCAATTATAGTGGCCGCCATCTAGAACAGGTGAGGGATGCCACAGGGGGGCCCAGTGCCTCACAGACCTCAAAGGAAGGGGCCTGACATATCCCTCACAGACCCCCTGAATGAAGTAGCATTCGGGCTGAATGGGTTTGGGCAAAACCATTTGACATATATTCCTGACTCAGGGTTTTTATCCTTGCTCTTCTTTCCTCCTGGAACTTTCTTGCTTCACATACCTGAATCCCTTCTCTTCATTCAGATCTCAATACAGAGAGGTCCTCCTTGAGTATCCAATAAAAGCAGTCTCTTTCCCCATGACTACCCCCACTGCCTTCTAATTATCTTCCTAGACTTTGTGGTCATCGGAAAATGCCTTAGTTACTTGCTTATTTATTGTCTGCTCCTTGCTCTCTGTCCCCACCTCCACTTGAATACAAACCCACTAGGGCAAGGCACCTCACTGTCTTATTTATTCTTTTGTTCCCAGGGCTCAGACCAGTCCTGCACATGGTTGGTACTCAATCAGTATTTGTTGAGTGAATGAATAAACCGCTAGAAGACACATGTTAGGAAGTGCTTCCTCATTGCCCAGCTTTATTTGTCTCATTTGTACCCCTGCCCCGTGCCCTGCACACACCCACCCTGACTCTGGGCCAGGCTTGGTTGACTGAGGAAACAGGGCAATTTGTCAGTCTCATGAGCTGCATTACAGGCAAGGCCCTGCATATGTATAGAGGGGCTGAGAGGACTCTGGACCTGTTCTCCTCTCTGTGGTTGGAGCTGCCTTTCATTGTCATCAGTGCGGACAGGGTCCAGAGAACTTTGAACCGAAAGGTTCTCAGCTCCTCTTTCCTGGATGATGTGGGCTAGCACTTTGAAGCAAACAGCCCAGAGAGAAAAGTCACCTACTCATTTTTCTATTTTCAAGTATTAAACATTGTCTTAGGGACTTCCTAGGTGACACAGTGGTTAAGAATCCACCTGCCAATGCAGGGGACACAGGTTCAAGCCCTGGTCTGGGAAGATCCCACATGACGTGGAGCAACTAAGCCCGTGTGCCACAACTACTGAGCCTGTGCTCTAGAGTCTGTGAGCCACAACTACTGAAGCCCGCACACCTAGAGCCCATGCTCTGCAACAAGAGAAGCCACTGCAATAAGAAGCCTGCGCACTGCAACGAAGAGTAGCTCCCTGCTCACCACAACTAGAGAAAGCCCGCGCTCAGCAACGAAGACCAACGCAGCCAAAAAGTAAATAATAAATAAATAATAAATTTATTTTAAAAAAGGATAAAAAAAAATTGTCTTATTATTTTTTTAATTTAAATTAATGAAATAATAGAAGAGCTGCCAAATTAGCAATGACTGGAAAAGAGGTGGCTTAGAAGGCCTATGAGTAAAACAATACAAACATGCATGGGGAGGAATTTTATTTTCTTACCAACTTGGCAGAAAAAAAGTACAAGATCGACTCCTAAGAGTAGACAAATATCTCTTATAGAGAGATCCAGAAGAAGAATGTCATCCTATCACAAAAGCAAAATTTCTCAAGGAGTCAGTGGAGGTTGTGTGTGTTTGTTCCTCTGTGTGTGTGTGTGTGTGTGTGACTTTATGTGGTTGCTTGTGTGTGTGCTTGTGTATGTTTGTGGGTATGTAATTGCCTGCAGTACTTCCCAGACCTCATAAGTATGGTTCCACCTCTCCAATGTCATTACTCGATACTTCTCTACACGTTCTGGAATAGGGCCCAAACCCATAGAGGTGAATGTGCTGAGTTGTCAGAGACACCAAAGAGCTTTCTAGATAGGGTTCAGAGATGCCCTGGGAAGGGACTTCATGTCATGAACATCTCTCATGTCTGAGAGATGAAACATGCTTTGCGGAAGAGGGAAATGGCAAAGCAGGAGGGATGGGTGTCACCTGGGAAAAGCCAGCCTTTGGGAGGAGAATTCTCTAAGGTCCAGCACATGGAGCAGTACACAGGCCACTTTGCAAAGTCAAGATGTGGAATTTGTTTGTAAATCAAATGGGTGATGGCAGAGTTATGGGTGATGGATGTTGCAGTGTGGCCTGTGCAATCAGGTGTAGGGAGTGCATTATTAAATGTGTAAACAAAGGTGAAACCATAGATGAAATTTATCTTGATTTCAGGAAAGCTGTCTCTCCTCTCCTCACAGCATTCTGATTTACAGGCAGTCGGCAGAGCCCAGGAAGTACAAGCTATTGAAATTAATTCAAATTGTTTTATCCAGAGAGTGTGAAGAAAGAAATGGTTTGGTATAAAGCTCAATACCAGAGGACCAGTCTGCCGCCTCCACTTGACAGGGATGGATGGGAGGTTGCTGAGCAAGACATTCCCAGGCTAGGGAGAGACTGCAGCTGAGCTGCACGGCAGGGGCAGAGCAGACAAGGACTGAGATCTATGAAAACACAGACAGAGACAAAGACTGAGATCTATGAAAACACAGACAGAGACAAGGACTGAGATCTTTGGCTGCCGCAACAAACACCACCTCGTTAGTTTGACCACAGCACTCTGAAATCCCTGTGGAGAAATGGATCCAGACACTGAAAGGTTAAGAGGATAAAATTGGCTGCTCCGGGGTAATGAGTGTAATCACAATGAGTGTTATGAGGAAACAGAGTTAATGAGCTTTCCCAACATTCTTCAACATAGTCAAATTTTAAACTTGAATCTCCAAGTCTAGGCTTTTTCATTTTCCCCTCGAAGACATATTCTCTAATGGGAAGTCTCTGAGACACTTGTCAAGAGTAAATCTCATCTGTCCTGTCTCTCTATTGCTCCTTGGTGCAGGCAGGATTTGAGATGCTATGATTCCCAGAGCTCAACCCCAAAGGCTGTGCACCATGAAGGCACATCCTGAGAAGGTCACAACCCCTTGCCCCCGGCCTTGGTTGCTGTCTATTTGGATGGAGCAGACAGGCCAAGGAGACAATGGTTTCTACAATGTTATAAAATAGCAGCCACTGGGGACATGGTGCTAGGAGGCCAGTGGGTTTGGGGCACAGGGAAGGTTCATGAATCTTTGCTTTGGGAGAAAGTCAGATATGAGGCCTTAGGTAATGGGCTCAGGCAGCCTAAGCAATCTTGTGCTGGGAGAGGCACTTCTAATTACAAAAGTGGGGGCAGCAAGGGAGTTGCTCCCTGTCTGGGGAAGACAGAGGTCAAAGTCAAGGGTCTTTTCCCATATGTGGGGATACTGAATGTCAGTGTCCCTATTTCCTCCTTGTTTACATTCAAATGAATGATATGGGGTTTTCTCTAACCAGGGGCTGTGGTCAATACAGCTTTTTCTCCCTGACTGACTTTCTCTACCAAACCAGTTCTGTTCTGATCTGGTCAAGATGGGTTAAGATGTTTGCTGGGCTGCTAAAACTGCAGTCTCCAACTTGTGGGTCTTTGTGATAGCAAAGGAATTGTCCAAGGGTTTGATGTTACTGCTTAAAACAAGAAGTGAAACTAGGTTGGGGCTGGGTCAGAGTACAGAGCAAAGGAGCTACTCTTAAGACTCAGAGAAACAGATGACAAAGGCACATTTTAAATGATAACCCAGCGTGGTGAGGTGCTCCCTACAGAGCACATGACCATGCCTGTATACTCGCAAACACAGGCATTGTTAAAGGAGATGTACCTGGAGGCAGTAATAGTAATTTTAATTGAGAAGAGGGTTCACACAGATACATAGAGATGGAAATGGGTATATATCCATCTATACTCATATAGATATAGTTACACATGGGTATATAGACATAAATAGATGTCCATAGCTATTGCTTTCTTTGTACTCATGGTTAGTCTAAAAGATGATTAAAAGCATCATTTGAAAAATAAAAACTCATCTTAAGCTAGTTATTTAACTTCATGTACTCCAAGTATTTATAGTTAGAGTATTTTTTAAATGTCTAATTTACTCAGCAACAAAAGGGGAGCTTATTCTTTCCTTCTTGTCTGTCTTCTTTTACCCGTTACCATCCTGAAAGTTCAGGAACCTTCGGTAGGTCACACCGGAAATGACCCTGCCTGTGGCCTTGTCTATATGTGACTGAAATTTCTATCCCTTCCCAAGGCTCCCATCTGCACACATTTATGGATGCTCGTGTGTTTTGAGGCCTGGTGGGTCAACCAGGATATACCAGGTTATCCGGTCCAGGACCATATAAAAGATTTGACCTTCTGAGACATCTTTTGTGAACTCACAGAGGGACAAAGGCTAATGGATGTGTGTAGTGTGTCATCCACCTTATGTGTTTGGCATCCAGGGGAGATAACAGGGCTTCCAAGTGCCAAGAGCTGGGCCTGGGCAGGGCTTGAACTGCAGTGGTGATACTGTGGGATCTGTAGTTACTTCTGCATTGAAGACCTTCTCTTTCAGTGATGTCACTTCGTTTGCAATTATAATTATTTCCCTGAAAACCAGGGACCTAGGCTTTTATTTTATGAAGTAATAAAACGAATTAGCCACAACAAATCCTGTCTATGCTTAGTTTGCTCAGGACTACCTCTTGTGTATTAGTTTGCCTCTCAGTTGGAGCCTCTTGGCTGCAATCCCGAGGGCCCAAGCTGGGCTGCTCCAGCCCTGACCAGAACGAAGGTAAGACAAGTACTGCATTCAAGGTAAAAGTCTGCTTCAACCCACTGACTATTCACAGAGCTGTGCCTTGGCTGAAACTATCAGGTTTGCATCTTGAAGCCAATAGCAGAGTTCTAGGTGTTGCATTTGGGAATAAAGAAGAGTGCTTGACACATAGGACAACAGGGTGTAATCTAGGGCATGGATAAAGAATTCAAGGCCATGCTTAAACCCAAGAAGAAAGAGAATATGGCCACCAGCCAGGCAGACTCACCACAGATTCTCATTGCTTTTGACCAGCCTTGCCCTCAGGCTTCACATGAGGGCATTGGGAAGAAATCACCTAGTGCAGGTATAAGCTCCTGGGCACTTTTGCCTAGGGTAGTTCCTGGGGGCAAAAGAAATGCAGTAAGAATTAAGGTGACTGATAAAATGGAGCCTGCTGTGTAAATTAAAAGCAGAAAGTGTATTTTAATTAGACTTGGCTACTGCTTTTACTTGATTTCCAAATATCAAAATTTCCCTTTCATTTCTTGTGTGAGTAATCCTGGCCCTGATTAATTAGAAACACTAGGTCCTTGCTACTACCACATATTATCCCTGGAGGGGACTGTGCTTCAGTGACAAATGTTAAAAGAATGTGCTGCATTCTCTCTCCTTGGCATAGCAAATAAAGAGAGGAAATCATTTATTCCGGGCCTCGGCAAGCAGCCTTAGGGGATCTCCAAGGCCTGGCTCTGATTCAAAGTAAGTGATGGTAGCAGTGGTGCCTTACTTAACTGGCAGACAGAACCGCTGCCCTCTCATTCCATTAGCCAAGGCAGAAACATCAAACTTCTATGGAATCCATTCCAGCTGAAACAACAGACTCCTTTATCATTGTAGCAAGAGCACTGGGAATTATTTTTCCTCTGGAAAATTAATAACTTGAATGCACCAGGTGGATAATTCAGATGTTCTTTTTAGATGCCAAAATAGTTGAATTTTTACCCTGAGGAGAGGGAAAGTGGAGTTAGAGGACTCTATTGGTTTCGTGGGATGCTTAACAAGCGAGGTTCTCTCAGCATGTGCTAAAATGCTTTGTACTTTTGAGATGTTATGGGTCAGGTAACAGGTAATTCCATTGTCCTACTTTTACTTCCAAAAAATGTCTGTCCTTGGAGGTCCAGTTTATAAAAACCAACTTCTTGTGTCCCTTCGTAAGCTTTTGAAGGTCTATTTTCTAAGTTAAGGTGTCTTGTTTGCTTCTTAAAGTTAAGGTGAATCGCATCATTTTTAAAAATCTTATTCAAATAACCATTTAGTCAAAGCTGTGGTGAAATGTACACAGGTTGCTATGGTTACCAGATTAGTTTTGTGTGACAGCCTTCTGGGTTGCCTCCTGAAGTGATGGTGACTTGATTACTTCATTCAGTGCTGGGCAAATGGGCCAAAATGTTAGCTTTTAGCCTCTTTCATGTTATTTGGAATGTGGAAACATCTCTACAGGATTGTAAATATTTTATTTACCTCATTGATTCTTAGAGAAAACGATAGACTCTATTTTTCTCTTCTTTGGGAGCAAATGTTTAAAAGAGATCTTTCACTTCTGGCTTTTCACAGAATGTGGATTAATGCACCCAGGGACAGGGTGTGACTGCTCCAGCATTTTCAAATGAGGTGAATCCTGTTGGATAAGATAGTTCACCAAAGGAGAGCTCACGGGCCTGATGAAGGGGTACCCTAGGGGGCCAATGGCATCTACTAAGCAGGATTTCCAGAGGACTGAAGGTGAGTCTCTGGGGCTAAAAAAGAGGTCTGGTCAGTCTTAACATCTCTAGCTCCAAGGATAGATCTTCTTTTTTTTTTTTTAACATCTTTTTTGAAGTATAATTGCTTTACAATGGTGTGTTAGTTTCTGCTTTAAAACAAAGTGAATCAGTTATACATATACATATGTTCCCATATCTCTTCCCTCTTGCATCTCCCTCCCTCCCACCCTCCCTATCCCACCCCTCTAGGTGGTCACAAAGCACCGAGCTGATCTCCCTGTGCTATGCGGCTGCTTCCCACTAGCTATCTATTTTACATTTGGTAGTGTATATATGTCCATGACACTTTCTCACCCTGTCACATCACACCCCTTCCCCTCCCCATATCCTCAAGTCCATTCTTTAGTAGGTCTCTGTCTTTATTCCCATCTTGCCACTGGCACATATATACAATGGAATATTACTCAGCCATAAAAAGAAATGAAATGGAGGTATTTATAATGAGGTGGATGGAGCAAGGATAGATCTTCTGTCAGCATCTACAGGATCTGCCCTCTCAGACAAGGATCCTTGGTGTTTGTACTATCCGTATTTGTTACCTGGGGCCTCCTGGCCTCCAAGTTCCCTTCTTCTGTAACAATATCACGCTTTCATTTTGAGGAATCACATCTCAGTCCTTAAGGGCAGTTTTTTTTGTTTTTTGTTTTCCTTAAGGGCAGCCTTGGTGGGGCTCTCGGTCAAGAAGCACCGCCCTTCCCTGGCCGGTGAGTGGGCTCTGCGTACAAGCTCAGCCAATCGGATTCTCCCTGCGGAGCCTGCGGGTTGCCATGGCGTTTGTCCTTTTCTCATCATGGATTTTCAGCCTCGGTTTTGTGAGCTTCATCATGTTGTCTCAATAGATCTTTTTTTTTTTTTTTCTGTTTAAATTGGCCACAGTTTCTATTTTTACAACCTTATAACACTTACTGAATCATGGTCTTTCCTTTTGATGACTACTGGATCTTTTCTGCGTGGAACCATAAAGTAATTTGGCTGATTTTAAAAGAAACTCCCCAGAACTTAAATACCCAAGGATGTCTTCTTTAAAGGTTTATAAGTTCTGAAGTATCGCATAATCTATCGTTGGCTCTTATAGCAGACACTACAGGTGGTCTGTCAATACCCTTATAACTTCTGCATCTTCATTTTCAGGTTTGTTTAGGTGCTTCTTTTTCTCCATAACGCCATTTACTTGGGGAAGGAACCCTTTTGCTATTTCCACTGAATGAACTTCACTAGTCTAGGGCAATCGTGCTAATTCCATTCCCTTTGCTAGTGTCAGGCTTAGGAAGGGCAGTGGTTATATATGTGGACAGTGGGACATGAAAGAATGATGGTGACTGGCAGGCATCTAGAAAAGGCTTCTTGGCTCTTAAGAACAGACGTATGAAAGAAATAGGTCCTATTCATCCTTGAGCATTGGAGTGTGACAATGTGATGCCTGAAGCAGATACAGCCATCTTGGCATGAGGAAGGGAGCCAGCTGAAGTCAAGCCCAATAAAATGAGAATGGCAGAATATTAAGGTGGAGAGAACACGGGTCCTTGATAATACTATTATTCATTTGAATTATGCAACTTAGAAAGTGCCCTGCCCCATTCTGCTAGGGGCATAAGACAGCAGTTCCCTTATTGTTTAAGCTACATGATTTGGGTTCTCTCTTATTTGTAGCCCAAAACATTCTAACAGATTTAGCATCAAACTTGTGAAGTACATCATTGTCTACTGGTCATTTTTGGGCCTTTAATTCTTGAAGATAAATGTGCACCTTTTGAGAGAGGATATAATATTGAGAAACAATAAAAAATGAGGTTATCTAAACTGAATAATATTGTGTTTGATTTAACAGAAGAATTAACTATGGAATAATATATTGGTTTCTTTATGAGGCTAAAAGCTGGCCTGGAATCTGTCAAGAGAAGAGGTCCTAAAATATCACGTACAAAGGCCACACCTTTGGAACAAGTTCTCAAGGTGACATCTCTGAAGGACAGCACTCATTGACTATCTACTTTTTTATATTTTTTAAGAACTAAACACATTAATAGACTCTGTATACACACCTTCTATTATATGTCATCTTCCTTCAATTCTTTAAAAACTGAGTTATACTGGGGATTGTCTTTGGGACAATAACTGAGTCAAGAGCCCATATTCAAGTTATTTCTGGGAGGATCATATGGTGCAGATATATGGCATGGCTGCAAATGTTGGGTCCCTCCTTATACACCAATTTTAACACCTGGTGGCATACTAATTGAGAGCATTAGGCTTTGGAATTGAACAGTAGATGATGGAGCAAGAATTAAAACTTAATCTGATTGGATGACCTTGGACAACCCCTAAAGCCTCATTTCTCTCATCTATAAAATGAGATAATAATAGACAGTAGTTGGGAGAACTCGATGGGAAATGTATAAAAAGCATTTAGGAACATGGCTTTCTCCTAGGAGGCATTCAGCATTAATCACTATTGCAGTCAACCCAGGGACTGCCTGGGAAGTGTCTGTGCTTATAGAAAGAACAAAGTGAACAGCTGTTAGAGACCATTCCACTAACTCCCACTGCCACTGATTTCTGTTACCATTTGTACTTCTTTTAAGGAGGCCAAAGCCCATTGACTACTTCAGCAATGGATACTTCTGATAGTGTCAGAGAACTTAAATGCAAATTGTTATAACATTCTCTGAGGTCATGGGTGCCTCAGAATCTGAGAACTACTGTATCAGGATCCTGCTTGGATTCCTGGGCCCCTCTGAAACCTACCAAATCACTATTTCAGGAGTGGGCCTCAGGAATGTGCATTTACCAAACTCTCCTGGTTATTTTTATGCATGGTAAATTACATAGACTACCAGATAAAGAACCCTTGTTTGGAAGGATACAGACAAACAGCAACAGCAGCTAATGGAGCACTTAACTAGATCCCAGGCCTTGCCTTAAGCACTTTACACGTGTTATCTTGGTGAAATCCCATTAACACCTCTGTGGACTATATCCTAGTTATCCCACACAGGATGTGTAAGTTACCTGTACAAACAAGGAGACAGATTCAGAGAGGCCCAAGGGAAAGCAACCTGCCTCCAAAGCCAGACAGTGCTACAGTGACCTCTGGGCTAATTAGTGTCATAGAGCTCTTTATTGTTCTCATGAGCATCAAAATGTCCTAGACTAACAGGGCTTTTGGAGGGGAATGGAGAGTAGGAGGGACAGTCAACTACTGGGTCTTAGGTCCTACACCCAGGAGTTTTGCCCTTTACTTATATAGTCAGAATCACATGGAGTTAAGAACACAGACAGACTGGGTTCAAATCCAGGGTCTGCCACTTACTAGCTGAATGACCATGGGTGGGTGACTTAACCTAGCTGGGCCTCAGTTCCCCATTTGTAAAATGAAGATAACAATAGTACCTACCTTGTAGGATTGTTATGAGAATTAAATTAGTTAATATTTATAGATCGCTAAGAGCAGTGTTTGCCACACAATATGGGAGTGTGTCAAATAAATAAAACAGATTCTGCAAACTCACTAAGCCTCAATAATTCCAGCTATGGATGGAGAGTGTGATTTGGGAACATGACTGGCTTCTTCCCAAGAACAGGGTGACTCCTGCCTTGATCCTGGTTGGCACTGTGTTAGTTGGACATCCATGGACTCTCTCTACCACCAGGGCCTGGAGCACATACCCGCTTCCATGTCCTAAGCAGACAGCACACAGAGGTCAGGTCGGGAGTGAAGGTGCCCTTTCTCGGTGGAGTTGACTGCAAGCCATGTCATTATAAGACATATAAGAGGAGGGACAGTGACATCAGAAGCAGAGTCTCACAACTGGGGGGGAAGGATCGGAAAGTCTCAGAAGGGTGGTGAATATCAGAAAATGGCTTTCAGTTCTCTGCACACCTGACTCCATGCAGCATTTGACGAACTCCAGATGCAGGATGGAGGTCAGGCATCATCGACTGCCCACAGAGGGTGTGCTGGGCCTCCCTGGGGGAGGGAGCTTTGTTCTTGTGTTTAAAAATCACTGCAGTCTTCGATAGGGTGATGAGACACAGATGTATGTGCTCAAATATGTACCTTCGATGTTCAGTGAGTGCTAAGGGTGGTGGGGCTCACGATGAGGGCTCCTGTCAGGTTTCCTGTAGGAGGCATATTGCAGTTTCTGGTGCATTCTATAAGCCCGTGTGACTGAGTCGAAGGGGAGAGCCTGGCCTCTGTTGGATTTTGTCTTGGGATTGCTCTGTGAATTGTTTTAACGTGACTGGGTCTTTTACTTGTTTCTTACATCCCTTTTCTGATTACTTAAAGTACAAATATCCATAGGGACTTAAAGCTTATTTATAGCTATAGAAAAGGTTTTGAATTATTCTGTTTCCTATCTGTAGAGCTGCTAAGTATCAGGACTTTTTTATTCATGTATTCATTCATTCATTCATGTGGACACACATTCAACCCACCATTATTTGTTCTTTCAGTGCAAAACATCACCCAACCCTCTGCTCTGTCTTGTTTGGGTTGTGATAGAGAGACAGTCTGGAACAATCTTTGCCCTCAAGGAGATGGGCTCGTGTGAGGGGAATCAGCGTGTGTGACTAATGAACAAACAGAGTTGAACGTGATGTTGGAGGGCAGACAATGGCCTTCAGAACTAGCTCCCATCATTTTGGTCTCACCTCCAGAGTTGCCTCTTCAGAGAGAACCTTCCTGGCCAGCTCATAATTCACACCCCTCCCCCCATCCCCTTGCACCCTGTTTTTTCATTATCCTGTTTAATTTTCTTTAGAGCACTTATGGCAATGGGAAATAATCTTTTTATTTGCTTATTGCCCATCTTCCCCAGTTAGCATTCAAACTGCATGACAGCAGGACCCCCATCCATGAATCCATAACTTCATTCCACATATAACTGTGCTCGCCAGAGTTCAATAAATATTAGCTGAATGACTGAAGACAGGTTTATGTTTCCTTTATGAGATTTCCAAAAACAAAAGTAAAAATCCCAGCCACTGTCCAGGAGGAGAAACATTATTTCTCAGCAAAAAAAGCCCTTTTAACCACTGGTCCATTATTCACATCAGCAAAAAGGGGCCCACATTGTGGTGGCCGCAGCAGATGACCAACATCTTATGTAAAGCTGCGTTTTCTCACAATTGCTGCACAGTCCTCATTGGTCCTGTATGCAGATCCCAAGTGCAGCTGGGGGTGTTGATGCAACACCTCACACTGATGTCTAGTCCCTGACCTGAAGACCCTCTCAATTTATGTAGGCACAATTTATAATCTCTGCAGAACTGGAGATCTGTCATTTTAAAAGAGCTTCTTGTCACATATTGGCCAGTATAAGCACTGGGCAATGACCGTGCCCATAAGTGATAATGGGCAGAGAAAAGTCAGCTATTGGGTGGAATTTAAGCAGCAGGGAGACCTGAGATTGGCTGTATCCATTACCACACTGTTGATAGGAACAGGCATGGGAGGTGGGATTTAAGATTACCGAGAAATCGAGGGATATTAGGGCAAAAGACATTCCTTTAACTGTTAGCAAAATATTGCTTGTATCCTTTTTCCTTGGGACCCAAGGATATGCCCCTAATTACACATGCAGAGTAAGTATGACATCCTGGGCATGTTGAATGGCAGAGCCAAGCCTTTGGATGTGGGTCTATGTAGACACATGTGCTGAGCTTTGGAAATGGGCTTTGGGGAATGCTGGTGAGAGAGTGAGGCTGAAGGAAGGAGAGGGAGGACTGACAGATGACCCAAGAAGGGGTATTTTCTAAAGTTTCAGAGAAAGGTTCTGTCCTGCTGTGTCTCCATTCTCAGGGGAGGTGGGTTCCATAATCTTACAGTCTTCCAGTAGCATGTTCCTGTCGACAAAAGTCACCCATCATGTGGATTCTGTCTTCAGTCACAAATTCTATCCACTTCATATGGTGGTAGTGGGGGCTGTCTATGTAAGGTTTCATCTCCTTTTGGTGTAAAATAATGGGATCAACATCATCATATTATTGAGAAAGCTGACAAGGTATGTGGAAAGTTCTCTGCACAAAGATAGTGAAGAGAAAAGAGCTCAATAAACATTTCTTCCTGTTAATAATATTTCATTTGAAAAAAAAAATCACTGCAAGAGAAAAAGAGTTTCAATGGGTTAGATACGTTTCCAGCTGTAAGATTCTATGACTTTAAAGTACAAGACATGTTGGTAAAAGAGCTTGACAGAATTTCATGTTTGGGTCCTGGATTCAGTTTTTGAAACAAGAAGTTTACCAAGATGACACATCAGAAGGGTTACTCCTTTATACTGTGCCAACCTAGTATTCCATCGTGTGTTTCAATGCAGGATGAATCTGAAGGCACTTATATTAGGCTGGGTTCTCCCAATCATGGACCCTGAAACAAGGATTTTAGTGCAAATAGCTTATGTGGGAGGTGATTCCAGAAAGCACAGTTGAGAAGGGAGAAAAGAGATAGAGGAGGGAAGAAACAGTACAGGGTGTGCTAAAGAGCAGGAGCACTGCTGTGGATAGCTGGGGCTCAAGGCTGTTGAGGGCTTTGGAAAAAGTGTAGAACACATGCCTCAGAGTGATGTCTCCTGAGGGATACGCAGCTCTTTATTCCATTCCTCTCTGAGAAATCTGGGGTATTTATCCTTCAGTCTTGTCTATCCTTGGCTGATGGTTGTGCTGGGGGCAGCAGCTCCTCAACACTTCCTGTCTGCCTTGCGTAGGGCCCAGAGATGACTTAGTCAGCTCTTGGGTGAACATTCTCAAGTGCTCACAGTAGGAAGCTGTCAGCACGGTAGGAAGCCCGGTCACTGTGGGGAACTGGACGGGGCACCAACAAAGTCTCTAGAGAGCTCAACATCTCCTGTGGTCTAGGTTGCTCCCTGTGACCCGGGGCTGTATTTGCATGCCCATTTCAATAGTATCAGGATGAAGTAGAAACATTCAAAGGTCATTTCAGAATGGTGAGCTCAGCAGCAGGAATGACCTGGACTACATCTCACTGAAAGAGCACCTACTGTGACCGAGCCTTATGTCAGGACACAACAGAGAACAAAAATCTTGGGGCTGATTCTCTTTAGACTCATTTGGGTCATGCATCCACATCTGCACCAACCACGTGACCAGATGGGTGGAAAACCTGATTGGCTAGACCTAGGTCTTATGCCTAAATCAGAAATTAGTGGTGGGGTCACACCCTGTCCTCACCATTTCCCAAATAACTGAGAATAGGGAGGCATGGTTTTTCTGAAAGAAAACTGAGGTACTGCTACCAGGAGAGGGAAAATTGAGACTGGGCAGGCAAAAGCTATGGATATCCGCTCATCTGGTAGATGGACATATGCCATCACTTTTAGGAGAGAGAGATTTTACAGATGCAGATACCACAGCTCAGGCAAGTTCAGAGATGTGCCTAAGGTCTCACAGGTAGTAAGAAGTGGAGCTGAGGCTGGAACTCAGGACTGAAGGTGGAGCAAAGCCTCTGCTGCAACCGTGAAACATACAGTCTCCAAAATATAACCAGAATTTGAGGTGGAAAACAACTTAATAGAGTCATTCAAAGGAAGCATTATCATTTCCACGGAGACTAAGCAGTAAGGTCCAGGCAGGTATATGTTGGTTGATCCTCTACTAATGTGAAATAAGAAGAGGAATGGAGGGATTGCATTCCCCCGAGTCTGGCTTCTTTAGAGGTTGACTTAAGCTCGTGAGTTGATAGCAACTCGAGCAACTCACTTCCGTGCTTCCTTCTCTGGCGAGATTTTTTTTTTTAATTTTATTTATTTTTAACATCTCTATTGGAGTATAATCGCTTTACAATGGTGTGTTAGTTTCTGCTGTATAACAAAGTGAATCAGCTATATGTATACATATATCCCTATATCTCTTCCCTCTTGCATCTCCCTCCCACCCTCCCTATCCCTTCCCTCTAGATAGTCACAAAGCACCGAGCTGATCTCCCTGTGCTATGCAGCTGTTTCCCACTAGCTATCTAGTTTACATTTGGTAGTGTATATATGTCCATGCCACTCTCTCACTTCGTCCCAGCTTACCCTTTCCCCTCCCCATGTCCTCAAGTCCATTCTCTACATCTGTGTCTTTATTCCTGTCCTGCCCCTAGGTTCTTCAGAACCATATTTATATTTTTTAGTTTCCATATATATGTGTTAGCATACGGTATTTGTTTTTCTCTCTCTGACTTACTTCACTCTGTATGACAGACTCTAGGTCCATCCACCTCACTACAAATGACTCAATTTCATTTCTTTTTATGGCTGAGAAATATTCCATTGTATATATGTGCCACATCTTCTTTATCCATTCATCTATCGATGGACACTTAGGTTGCTTCCATGTCCTGGTTATTGTAAATAGAGCTGCAATGAACATTGTGGTACATGACTCTTTTTGAATTATGGTTTTCTCAGGGTATATGCCCGGTACTGGGATTGCTAGGTTGTATGGTAGTTCTATTTTTAGTTTTTTAAGGAACCTTCATACTGTTCTCCATAGTGGCTGTATCAATTTACATTCCCACCAACAGTGAAAGAGAGTTCCCTTTTCTCCACACCCTCTCCAGCATGTACTGTTTGTAGATTTTTTAATGATGGCCATTCTGACTGTTGTGAGGTGATACCTCACTGAAGTTTTGATTTGCATTTCTCTAATGATTAGGGATGTTGAGCATCCTTTCATGTGTTTGTTGTCAATCTGTGTATCTTCTTTGGAGAAATATCTGTTTAGGTCTTCTGCCCATTTTTGGATTGGGTTGTTTGTTCTTTTGATATTGAGCTGCATGAGTTGCTTGTAAATTTTGGAGATTAACCCTTTGTCAGTTGCTTCATTTGCTAATATTTTCTCCCATTCTGAGGGTTGTCTTTTCCTCTTGTTTATGTTTTCCTTTGCTGTGCAAAAGCTTTTAAGTTTCATTAGGTCTCATTTGTTTATTTTTGTTTTTATTTCCATTTCTCTAGGAGGTGGGTCAAAAAGGATCTTGCTGTGATTTATGTCATAGAGTGTTCTGCCTATGTTTTGAGTGTGTTATTTTGTGGGCTGGATAGAGGAAGTGCCTGAGGGAGTAGATGTTCTTCTCTGCTGGTCAGGGGTCTGTGTGAGAAAGGAGGAGTTGAAGTAGGATCTCACCACTTGTGATTGTGCTGACAGAATGGAGAGAAGTTTCTAGTCTGCTAGGAAGGAAAGGGGGCCTAGAAATCTAGGAAAGGGTCACAGAAAGAGGGTGCACTCAAGACACTCTAGTTGATGTCAGTTATGACGAAGTCTGTATTCCTTGGCACTGTGGGTCCACTTTCCCTGGCATGGAAGGAAATCTTAGAGTGTCTGGTTTTGGTGACTGAGCCATCAGGCAAGCCTGGAGTGAGCCTCTGTGGTTTTGTGTGGGATTCTGGATTATCTGCAGTTCTCAAACCTGCCTCCCTGATAAGAGGAGTAATGCATGAGAAATATGATTGGGAAGAAAACTTCAGAGTCTGAACAGTTTGGTGCAAATGCTCAGGTTCTCTCCCTGCCATATGTTTAGACTGGACTGACGGGGAGTGATTTTGGCAAATACATAAATCACTGAAACGTGATTATGTGACCTTTAAGACTCCTCAGCTTGAAGGACTCAGTTCTTCTGGGTAGAAAGAAGTGGCAGCAGTTTATGAAAGCACAGTGAGATGACAACGTTGATTTTTCCCCTCCGATCACCCAAATGGTTATAAAACATGACTTAATAAAAGTCCCTCTTTGGTTTGTAGCAGGCTGGAAATGAAATGTAACAGAGGTAAGGGAGAAAAACCCAAGGGTGGTGCCTGTTACATTAGAACCCAGAACTACTGTGATTGGCACCAGTGGCCCAGGAGATCTGACTGCCAGAGTTGAAAATGGAATAGGTTTCTGCCTGGAAAGGACCAGGTTTCCAGGAGGTAATGAGACAATCTGTCTTATGGGTCATTCTAGGCTCTGAAACCATCTCTCCATCTTGCAGCAATGGCAGAACTTTTCACAATCAGAAATGCTTACGGTTCTCAAATTTTTCATATGCAACTCTTTGGCATGTTAGTGGAATATTTGCAACTGCTGAAATTGCTACCTTTTTTCTCATAAGACAAGAGCCTCAGAACATTGGTTTCCTTGGTCAGAGGCATCTCAGCTCTGGAGACCCGGTGTGAATCACCCAAGAACATGCTGTGTTCACATTTTCCTTGGACTTTTATTGCTTCCCTTGGGCTGTCTGGGAGCAAGACAGAAGCAAGGGGAGGCGAATGCTTATGTCAGCATGGGTGGCCCTGTGTCTGAGCTCACCAGTCAGCCTGAGAAGGATTCAAAAACATCTGGTGGGACAAGTTCATGGAGCTCTCTATGCTTAGCACAGCACAGCTAATTAGTCCTCGATGCCCAAGGCCTTGGCTGATTTGGCACCACCCTGCGTGCCACGACTTTTGAAAATGTGCTGTGTTAGAGAGGACTCCTGATTACCAGTAACTTGAACCCATCGCCAACTGGCCTAACCAGAAAAGCCATTTATTGGCTTACATAACTGAAAATTCCTAGGACTGGGGTGCAGGGCATCTTATAACATCCTGCCATCCCCCAGTACACGGACTGAGAGGAGAAGAGGGGGTGCCTCTAAGGAAAGTTACCAGGAGCGGGGGGTGGGTGCTACACAAGTAGGAGCAGATGTTCCAGGCTCCTCCTGGGCAGGTGGAGCCAACTCTGCCTGATGCCCAGGTCTGTTTTCTTAGGCTCTGCACCAACTGCCTTCTGAGGCATGGCTCCTGCAAGCTCTTTTGTGTCTCTCCTGGAGGGTAAGATTTTGCCCACCAGCATTCGTGAACTTTACAGCTTGCCACACATTTAACTTATTTTTTTTCGTTCTCAGAAACATACTATGAGATATTGTTATTGTTCCCAGTTTACAGAAGAGAAAAACTGAGGCCCTGACCAGTTCAATGATTTTGCTCTTTTCATTTTAGTTCAGCTCTAATGTGAGGGATGCAGGAAGCTGAACTGCGACTAAAAGTGAGCTATTTCAACCTGTTTACAAACAAGTTAGGAAAATCTGTTCAGAGAATGTGCCCTTAAATCCTCCCAGCTTCTTCATCCCACTTTCCCCTGGAACTCCCCTAACCGCAGAGCCTGGCGGCATGATGATGATCGAAGCCCTGCCTCGTTCCTTAGACCCTTTCTTTGGGAAATCTGACTGAGACAGGGAGCGGCCTGGCCAGATGAGTCTTGAGTGTGTGTGTCACTTCACCAGCCGCAGCTCACGTTGCAGGAAGCGGGGTCCAGCAGTCAGCCTCCCACACATGTGCCTACCTTCTGGGCAGTGTTCCTGGGAGGCAGCTGCAGAGCTGGGCTGTGAGTGAAGCACAGATCTCCAGACGGGCTTGCAGAAGGACCTCAGAGAGCTCCTGGGCCAGGATTTGGGCTCCTGCTCTGTGCCTTGACCTGTGTGTCCACTGTGTGGGACATGGGATGGGAGAAGACTCTGTCCCCTCAGTCCCAAAGGTTTTTCAGTCAGTCAACAAACATTCCAGAGACAAAGCAGGTTTCCCATAAATATGACCAGAAGACCATGTATGGGGCTAGGCAGAGAAGTCCAGCCCCAAACGTTTAGGTTTTAAAAGTTAAAAAGTTAAACGTTTAATTGAGAGAGAGCAGTTCAAATAATATTGACACTTGTGCCCGTGACTCCCAGGGAGTATTTGCCCAGATGAAGCGAGGGAAAGAGCTATGGACCTACTAACTATTTCCCAGCTCAGGTTGGTCTCAGGTGCCTGTAGATATGAGCATCTCACGTCACTGGTTGTGACTCTGGTAATTAATGACACAGTTTTCCATGAGACATGGTTAATAGAACACAAGCCAACTGAGGAAGCCGATCTGTCCTGGTGCTGGAGGGAAGGCTGACTGGGAGTGTGTGGTGATCTCCTGCACAACATCTTTCTAAGAGAGTTTCAAGATTAATTTTGACCATCCATGGTTTTTCTTTTTGCATCAACTTTAAAACCCAACAGTATGGAGAAGCCAAAGGGGCATCTCCATTCAGTGCCACGGCATCTGGAGGCCATCCTTTGTGAAGCCTTCCCAGCCCACCTGTCCTCCGTGGACATCAGCAGCACTCATCGCTGTATGATGCACTTTGCAGCCTTTGTCTCCAGGCGCCCCCACTCCCAGGCTGGACTGAACTACCCTGAAGATAAATACCACAACATGAGGGTTCATAAAATGATAAATATTATCATCTTCAAGGCGTGAGCTGAGCCTTGAAGAGTGGATAGGGCTGAGGTTGGTGGGGAAGATCAGGGAGAATGTTGGGCTCCTGCCCTTCCCTATGTTCTCTGCTCTGTGCCTGGAGACTCAACAAGTCTAAGATTACTGCCCACTGGGTCCCTCAACATGGGTGCCAGGACTTCCCTAAACTCTCTCCTGACACTCAAGTCAAATCTTCTAGCGGCCCTTACCCCAATGCTGGCACTAAGCAGATTCGTTTTGTGGATGAATGAGAAATTCTCACTGTGGGTGATAAAGAAATATGCAGGCTTCTCTCACACCCACCTATCTGCCAGGGTGGATGGAGGGTGAGAGGGTGGGAGGTGAGCATTGTGGTGTATGCACATGCAACAGTTTCATAATGAAGGAGATGCCAGGATTGGATGGGGTTTTAAATGACTGACATGAAAAGCCTACTTGGAGAAGTTGGACATTTGTGTATTGTCAGCTTTCTGCATGGAATTGTTCAGCTGGTATTTGCTCATGGACATATTTAAGCCCAACTCTGTGGAGATGATTAATAGTCCTGAGGTGTAGCTGGGGTGGAAGCAGCTCATGGACCACAGGCTCAGGCCATCTTCCTACCCACATTTGCCAGCCAGCTTCTCCTTTACTATTTCTTGGCTTCCCATCATGATCAGACTTCCTCCCTTCACTCCTTGCTGTGTGTTTCCTTCTCATCTGCCCTTCTGGATCAGGGAGACATGCAGACATGGAGGGTCAAAATGTACACCCCCACACATCCTACACATGTGGGCTTAGCAAGCAGAGTGGCAGAGTGAGACAATACACATCTGGCACAGAGTACCTACTCCATACACGTGGGCCATTATTTCTGGTTGTCACATTTTACTCATCCTGCCAAAGTTCGTTATGATTTTATAACCCTAGGCTTAACTGGTAAATCTTTGTCGGCAGTGAAAAGCAGTGTGATGCAAAGAAAGGACAGTGGATGGAGAATCAGGAGACCTGGAGTCTCGCCTAATCACACCTAGTGGCTGTGTTACCTTAAGCAAGACACCAAGTCTCTCTAGGTTGAAAATTCCATATAAGAGAAATACTCCATTAGAGAAATGAACTAAATGTTTTCAAGGTCTTCTTCAGGGGTGACATTTAATGGCTCTATAAGAGTGACTATAAAAATCAGACTGTCTCTGTACGTGAAGAGGTGTGGTGCCCCGTGGGATTTCTGCACGCATACTAAGGGTCAGTTTCTGGCTGACTGGGTTATCTCCTCAACCATCTGGCCCATTACACAGTTTCACCATTTGTCACTCTGCCATATTGCCATGGCCTCAACCTATGATTGAATCAAGGCATCATTCTTTAAAACAGATTAGCAATCTTTGCCTGGGAATTAAGTCAACAGAGAAAATTGTATTGGTTCAATGAGATGTGATTCAAGAACATGCAAATGGTGACATTTTTAGCTTGGCTCACATACAGCTTTACAAGCTCGGCTGGTTAAAAGAAGATCAAATAAAATGTAGGCTTATTGTTTTAACCAACTACAATAAGCTAAAGCAGACTTTCTGAAAGTCAGTTAAGAATGAAGCCCTGGCCTGTCCCCCAATCCACAGATGTGGAAGGGAAATGGTGACACGCGTGTTGTCCAGCAGACTGTCTGTATCCTCCTCACTAGCTTCTAGCTGCAGCACCTGATTGTTTATGAATGCCAGTCTTTTGTGAACTGGTGAAAAGTTGATTGAGAAGGAAGGGCTGAGATCTGAGGGTACCCAGTCCCCTGGAATGTAGCACATCACAGTTGACCTAAGAGCTACTATTAAACTTTGCATTAAGGGTGTACCTGGGGAAGAGAAACTGAAGACATTAAATTTTAGAGCTGGCTATGCATGCAACTGCCAAACTCTCCAGCCCTTCCCGTGGTGCGTTTCCTGTGATCCTCCAAGCCTGAAGATGCCAATCAACCAATGTTACTGGGCAGCTTCCAATCAGTTTGGTTTAAGCGATTGGTTACGAGCGAGCAGCTGATAAAGCATTCTTTCAGTGCCCAGAAGTCATCCCTAGTGTCTCTCCCTCACCCACAGCTTCCCCGCCATCAGCCAGGACCACAGGCTTAACTCATATTCAGATTTGCTTCACTTTTCTCTCCTTTATAAAAAGCTTTACTGAGATATAATTTAAATACTACACAATTCACTCAGAGTATACAATTAAATGGTTTTTGTTATTACTAATTTTTAAAAATTGTGGTAAAATATATACCATAAACTTTGCCATTTTAACCATTTTAAGTGTGCAATTCAGTGGCATTAATTACCTTCACAATGTTGTGCCACCATGTATTTTTTTTTCCCAAACTTTTTCATCATCCCAAACAGAAGCTCTGTAATCAATAACTCCCCATTCTCCCTGGTAATCTCTAATCTACTTTCTGCCTCTACTAACTTGCCTGTTCTAAGTATTCACTTCACATAAGTGGAATTATACAATATTTCTTCTTTCGCGTCTAGCTCACTTCACTTAGCGGAATGTTTCCAAGGCTCATCCGTGCTGCAGTCTGTGTCAGAACTTCATGCTGCACTTCTCTATTAGTCACTACTTCTCCTGCTCGCTGCCCAGCCAGCGCGCCTGCTCCTCTGCATGACAGAAAGCCTTTGTAGCAGGTGCACTCAGTGTCCCACCCACATGCCCTGGCTTCTCTTTGCAGAGCCCACTCTGCTTACAGACACATCAGGCCAGAAGTGCTGGGAATTAACCACTGTTATCACAATACTCTAGCGCTCTCAAACCTTGGTGGGATAATCTGAGATGCATGTCTACACTGCCTTCGAAAGTTCCCAGTGGCATCAGGATCCAGTTGCCCACAGTGGTGACCTGCTTGAGAACATGCCCTGGATTGGCTATCTCTCCTTCCCTATCTCACTTCTCCCCTTTCCTACCAGTATTCTGATATCACTTCCCAAATAAACTACGTTCACTTCATCAAAGTCCACTGCTAGGAAACGTAAATGAAGACAGCCTCCTATCCCAGCTCTCTGATTTCATGCTCATCTAAAATCCATGCTTCACGAAGCAGCTGGAGTGCTCTTCTAAAGTACAAATTAGAGCATGTCACCGTTCTGCTTAAAACTGCCCCATGCGCTGAGAATAAAATCCAGATACCTTACTGAGGTGGATTAAAAATACAGAGTGTGGTCCTGACCATGTCCTGGGCCTCCAAGCTCCCCATGCTTCTGTGATGCCAGCTCTCTCTGTTCCCTCTCCTCTCAAGGTCTTTGTAACTCATGCTCTGACCTTTTGTCTTATCTTGCCTGAGCCAGAAAAGAGAGATAGATACTAAAAATACTTAACAACCAGTACAGCTGGGCTGACCAGTCAGGAAGGACAGTGGTGTGGACAACACCGACGTCTATGCTCCCAGCTGCAGCCTTATTTCGTTCAGACCTCAGGTTAAATGTCTCCCCCCTCAGAGAGCATTCCCTGACCAACCACTCTAAAGTGCCTTCCCCCCATAAACCTCTCTCTTTCATCATATCACCACAGTTTTAATCTCCATAATGCTCGCCACTATCTACAATTATTTTTATTTTTAAAATTTAATTTTTGCCTATTTAACATAACCCCAACTAGAATGTAAGCTCCAGGAGGGCAGAGACCTTGCTGTTTTGTTCACTGCTGGGTTTCTGGAGCCTGACCCAAGCTTGTCACATGGTGGGTGTTCAAAAAATATATGCTGGATGAGTAACTGAACGATGGGTCTCAGGTTCCTTGAAATAAAGAAGCCCACAACCTCAGCAAGTGGTAGGCTTACCAGGACAGAGTCTAGATCCCATTACAGAGGCCACCTGGAGAAGACCTAGGGGCCTGCAAGCTGTCCAAAGATGGAGGTGAGGGGAAGAGCGTGGGCCCACGTGCAGCTGGTTCTGAGAGGTGGGTGAGCATTAGAAATGGTGTGCTTAGGGCCCTGGAGACCTCAGAGAGTGGTGCCAGGAGCAATGGCAGGGAAGTCAGGTTGCAAAGGAACAGGGAGGAAGGAGAGTGGAGGAAGCAGGTGTGACCAGTGGAGGAATATGCAATGTAGGAGGAGTTGGTGGAAGTGGCTGGGAGAGGAGGCTTGTTTGTGGGCTGCAGAAATGGTAAGATGGGGAAAAGCAGAGACTGAAGGTGCAAGAGAGTGGAGAGTGAGGTGAGGGAGGCCTGGTGAAGTGGGAGGGTGGGACCAGGGACTCAAAGGGTAGGGTTTACTCTGGACCAGAAAAGGGACAATTTTCCCTAGGAGATGGGAAGAAAGGAGGAAAAGTTGAGTAGAGAAACAGGACGTTTGTGTGGGAGAGAGAGGAGGGAAGGTGATCTCAGGGTCCTTAGAGTTAAAGGGGGCAGAGTTGGCGGGGGGCGGTCCTGAGGGCAGAAGGGGACTCTTCTTTAAGCTGATCCGCCAGGGAAAGACAAGAATGTGTGGGGTTTTCAGCTCTTGCCTGAGAGTGGAGGTGCTGGGCCCCTCTCTCCTCTCACCTGGAACACCAACCACAGTGATTTACACCACTGGAAATGAAACTGCCCCGTGGGGCCTCTTTGTTGTGCGGGGGTCTGCAGGGGAGCGGAGGGCAGGCTGAATAGCATTTCAAGAAAAGCTCCTCTGCTGCCTGGCAGGAGGGGTGGAGGCAGAGAGCAGCTGTACCTCCTCCTGCACCTCGTGGGAGGGGCCATCAAGGCTCCACTTCTAATGTGAATAACACGCCAGGCCCCGAGGTGTTTTGGGCAGACCCTCCTGTGGACAGACGGACACACAAGCTATCTGCGAGTCCCAGGCCTCCCTGCCTCTATCTCCAGAGGCCCTGGAAGAAAGTCCCTGACATTCCTTTCTCCCAGCCTCCAGAATCCCTCATCTTTGTTGAACATCTGTTCTCCTGTGGGTTCTTAGTTGCTGCCATTGTACACAGAGAAGTCTTTTCTCCAACCTCAGCATGTTGCAAGAGCCGGCTTGGGCCCTCTGGGCCATTTTCTCCAGCTTGCAGAGGTCTCAGTACTGCTGGGCAGGTGGGGGAGGCCCAGGGGTGATACCAGGCACACAGACGGTTCGGACCTCCCGAGCCAGGATGGGGTCTCCTCTACGTTGGGGTGCATGCGGGTTCCAGGCTCACAGGGCCCACGGGGCCTGGGGTGCAAGGGGACTCAGGGAAGCAGTGGTCTATTTTGTTCCCTGAGCTGGGCTGTGCCATTAGCTACATGTGGTTATTGAGCACTAGAGATGTGGCTAGTCTGATCGAGATGTACTCAAGTACTCATGCCTGATTTCAAATACTTAGTACAAAAATGTCAAATATCATAGTATGAGTGTGTTTCATGTTTGGTAATTGCAATCATTGTTGCTTTTGTTGTGGTCATCCATGTACAATGCTTGGTGTCAGTCTACTTATCTCTTGTAAAAATAAAATACAGTGTGTGTGTGTGAAAAAAAAATGTCAAATATTTCATGACTACGTTTTTATATTAATTACATGTTGAAATTACAATATTTTGGATATATTAGGTCAAATAAAATATACCATTACAATTAATTTCACCTGTTTCTTTTTACTGTTTTTTTTAACGTGGTTACTGGTTACTAGAACGTTTAAAATGACACACGTGGTACTCATTTTATTTTTATTCAGTCCTGCTCTAGGGAAGATGATATCCATGAAACCACTGGTTAGAGGCCCCTAGGCGCAGCTGAGAAAGCAAGGCGCGACCTAAGCCCCATCTCTGCCAGCTCTGTGCATAGTGAGAAATGGGGCGGGTGGGTTGACTGCCAGCATCTCTGGGGGATGATGGAGGCCAGGGACTGGGCAGGTGTCCTGCGGGTGCTGGGGACAAACAACCATCCAGTCCCTGGGGTCCTCCCAGCAGAGCACAGTGTCGCTGCGTGCCCCCTTCCAATGCCAGGAAACCGGCAGCTCGATACTTGGTATTCTGCATGGATTTCGTGACTGACACAGCAATGATAGGTTTTTGCATTGTTTATGCCTCTCCAAAAGCATAGCTGAGTGCTTTGCACCAGCGGCTAGAAGGCGCTCCGCTAGGTTTCGTTACAATGTGTAGTTGTATTCACCCTTTCAGGCCTCTGGGACCATTGGTACCTCACACAGCTTTAACACTATTCACTTTTCTCATAATTAAATCACTGATTGGATAAAAAAAAAAAAAAAAGAAATAAAACCCAAATTATTTTTCTAAACAGTGATCCATCATGGCTTGGGTTCATTAACATAAAAGCCCCCGACTCTGTCGCTCTACATTTTTCTGCTCTGATCTAGGGCTTTGTAGCTGCCTTGGCGTCTGGCTGGCCTGGCCTCCAGCTGAGAGATGGAGCCCCCTGCCCTGCCCCTGCCCAAGGCTCTGCCCAAGGCTCTGCCCAAGGCTCTGCACACTCCAGAAGGGCCAGTAACCTCTGCTGGTGTTCTGGCTGGTGACATTCCTGCTTCACTCTGGGCGGCTGGATTAATAAGAGGTTTCTGCTGCCTGTTCACATGTTCATAGCCCACGAATATTCCTCCTGCTCTGGGTACCTTTGCTCGGAGTTGAGCCAAATGTTTGTGTGTGTGTGTGTGTGTAGGTATTTTTCCTTCCAAATGACACAAAATTCACAAAATGCTGAAATTAAGTAGCTCCTCTCTGGATCTTCTGATTGAAAAATCAATGGGAATGGAGCATTTCTCACACTCACTCCTCCCCTGAGAGCCTCAGCTCCAGCGCAGTGGGCTCTTCAGGTGCCTCATCAGGGGCTGGCTCCTCTGACTGGAGATGGGCAAGCGAATGCAGGCCAGGTTCCCTCTGTGTGGGGGCCAGGCACACAGAGCTCCCCCAGGAAGCTTCCCTCAGGCAGAAAAACTCACTCCTGTGGAGCCTCCTCTCCGCCTCCCTTCAGCCTGAGATGTCGTTTTGTTTCACCGTTAAGACTAGGGCTTTATTGCAGATTCCCATGAGAGAGCAAACTGGTGTCTTAAATTCACATCACAGAGCAAGTGACCAATCATACCTCCCCTGAGGAAGCCTTAGCAGAGTTGTAAAAATAGGACTAATAATAATAATAATAATAATAATAGCAAACACTTCTATAGCTCTTACCAATGTCTAAGACTGTTCTAAATGTGTCAATAGGTTAACTCGTATAACATATCAACTCTTTATTTATTTATTTATTTAATTGAAGTATAGTTGATTTACAAGAGTGTGTTAGTTTTAGGTGTACAGCAAAGTGATTCAGTCATGCATACGTCTATATATATCCAGATTCTTTTCCATTACAGACTATTACAAGACATTGAGTATAGTTCCCTGTGCTGTACAGTAAATTCTTGTTGTTTATTTTATATATAGAGGTGTATATCTGTTAATCCCATACCCCTAATTTGTCCCTACCTGTCTTTCTTTCCCTTTGGTAACCGTTAGTTTGTTTTCTATGTCTGTGAGTCTGTTTCTGTTTGTTTGTTTGTTTGTTTTAAATTTTATTTATTTTTTAAAATATTTATTTATTTATTTTTGGCTGTGTTGGGTTTTCGTTGCTGCATGCAGGTTTTTCTCTAGTTGTGGTGAGTGGGGGCTACTCTTTGTTGCAGTGTGCGGGCTTCTCACTGTGGTGGCTTCTCTTGTTGCAGAGCACAGGCTCTAGGCATGTGGGCTTCAGTAACTGCAGCACGCAGGTTCAGTAGTTGTGGCTCCCGGGCTCTAGAGCAAAAGCTCAGTAGTTGTGGTGCACAGGCTCAGTTGCTCAAACCTGTGTCCCTGCATTGGCAGGCGGATTCTTAACCACTGCACCACCAGGGAAGTCCCTCTGTTTCTGTTTTGTATATAGATTCATTTGTATTAGTTTTTAGATTCCACATGTGATATCGTATAATATCTGTCTGTCTTTGTCTGACTTATTTCACTTAGTATGATATTCTCTTTGTCCATTCATGTTGCTGCAAATGGCAATATTTCATTCTTTTTTAAAGTTGAGTAATATTCTCTCACTCTCTCTCTCTCTCTCTCTCTCTATATATATATATATTATATATATATATATATATATATATATATATATACACACACACACACCACGTCTTTTTAAACCAATCGTCTGTTTTTGGGCACTTTGATTCCATGTCTTGGCTGTTGTAAATAGTGCTGCTATGAACACTGGGATGCGTGTATCTTTTTGCATTTTGTCTTTTCTGAATATATGCCCAGGAGTGGGATTGCTGGATCATATGGTAGCTCTATTTTTAGTTTGAGGAGCCTCCATACTGTTTTCCATAGTGCGGCACCAATTTATATTCCACCAACAGTGTAGGAGGAATATACAAACTCTTTGAGGTAATTAAATCTCAGTGAGATAAGTAGCAAGGCCAAGACTCAAATTTGCAAGTGCCCTTAACTCATACATTAGGCAGGACATAAAAGCACATGGTAGCTGGAACTGGGATTTTGTGGTGCTGTCAGGACTGTGGAGCTTCAGAATAAACTCTGCAAACCCCTCAATGTGGATGGAGGTTGGATTCTGTGGGAATGTTAGAGGGGTGTGGTGAGAGGGGCGGACCTGGCTGATTATTTTCTAGCAATATTTAGGCCAGAAAATGGTCATTTCCCCCCTTCAATTAGCAAATGTAGGGCACTTAGAAAACTGTGTCCTAGAAAGCCAGGTGTTAAAATCAAACATTTGAATCCAACACTTTTAAATTATTTATTTATTTATTTATTTATTTATTTATGGCTGTGTTGGGTCTTCGTTTCTGTGCGAGGGCTTTCTCTAGTTGCGGAAAGTGGGGGCCACTCTTCATCGCGGTGCGCGGGCCTCTCACCATCGCGGCCTCTCTAGCTGCGGAGCACAGTCTCCAGACGCGCAGGCTCAGTAATTGTGGCTCACGGGCCCAGCTGCTCCGCGGCACGTGGGATCCTCCCAGACCAGGGCTCGAACCCGTGTCCCCTGCATTGGCAGGCAGATTCTCAACCACTGCACCACCAGGGAAGCCCCCAACACTTTTAATAGATTGCATGGTTGTGATAATTAGACTGCTGGGAGTAGGAGTACAGTGCTTAATTAATGTTGATTTTTTTAAAAGAAAAATTCAATTGTTAAAGAAAATACAAAAGAAATTGAAACTTGAAATTACCATAAGTTAGTATTACCCCCTTTCCGGAGTAGCTTGCCTTGCAAGATCTTTTTCTTGGTGTTTCCTGGGGGAGTTTCCTACAGTCAGACTAGGTAGGAAAATGGAGTCCTGTGTGGCTTGCTAGGAGGATGGAATTCTGCAGTCCACAGATTGTGGGGATGGGGGTGGAGACATTGCAAGGATCTATCTCTATCCTCAGTCCCCAATGGGGACCCGCATGCACCACCAGGCAGGTTCCCAGGCGCTAAGTGCACTTCATACTCTTTATATCACTGATAGACGCAACAACAACACACCCACTTAAATTTCAAAGGGCATCACTACCCCTGCCTGCGTTAGCCCATCAGCACCCCCTCATCCCAATTTTCCCCTTATCATCTTCCTTCCCCTTTCTAATAGGATCTCCAGAGTGATATGTCTAAAACAACAAAATAATCTCTCCAAACTTTTCAGGGAGCTCCCCACCACCACCCTCATGATAAAGTGTACTCCTTAGTAGGATGTCTAAGGAGCTTTCTGATCTGACTCTGTACACCTGCCTGCCTCATCCCTCAACACTTGTCACATATGCTGGACTCCAGCTCAATCCACTTGTGCTCAACCTACAAGTTATTTTTTACTTTTACTTTTCCCTCACCCAGTACTGCTGGTATTGCTGGTTCTACCTATGGATATATTTCCAATCTCACCACTTCTCTTTTTCCCTACAACCACCAACTGTGTTCATGCCACTGTCATTTCTCTCCTGGACCACTAAGGTAACATCCTAATGGATCTTCCTACAATCCTTTCTCCACCAAGCAGCTAGAGCAATCTGTCTAACATACAACTCCTCATTTAAAGCTTCCCAAAGGCTCCCCATGCACGTGGAATGAAACCTCGGCCTCCTGGCCCCTCATGAGATTAGCCTACCCACCTCACCTCCAACCACTCTCTCCTTTGCTCTCTACACTCCACGCATGTTGGCCTACTTTCTCTTCTCCAAATTGGTCTATTCTCTCTTCTTCAAATGGACCAAGTCCTCTCTGCCCTCATACCATTTCCTCTTTTTGATGTGCTCTTCCCCAGCTCTGAGAGGACTGCTGACCTTTATCCTCTAGGCTTTGCCTCAAATGTTTCCTGACCACTGTCTTAATACGCAATCCTTCCAGCCCTCATCTCCATACTCTCTCTCTCTCATCATGGGATTCACCACAGTCTGTACTTAACTGCTCTATTTTTGGATTCTTCACTATTTTCCATGAACTCTCTGAAGGCATCTGGCCTGTTCACTACTGCACTCTTGATGCCTAGCTCAGAGTGGCCCATGATAAACATTTATTGAAGAATGAAGGAATGCCGGACTCTTAATTTTCCCTTTGCTCCCTGCTTCTTTTCTTCCAGGCCCCTGGGCCTGCGGCTGCACTCTTCCTCCCCCTTTAGGCCTTGACATCATTCCCTTGAGAAGTCTTCACTGATTCCTTCAGCTTAAGTTAGATGTCTTTGTGTGTGTTCCCACGCCAGCTGTATGCCCTCTATCAAGGTGCTTATCCCAATTCATTGTCCTGGGCTGCTTGATTCTCTGCCCATGAGCTCAGTGAGTGCAGGGATGTTAGCTGCCTTCCACTTTGTTGTACCTCAGAACCTGTACAATGGCTGGCACACAGTATGATCCCATGAATCTGGACCATTGTGCACAAGGTCCCTGGTAGGTAGTATTGTCTTTTGGTGCTCACTAAATTTTATGCCCTATGTCCTTTGACTTTCATACTTGAGCCACTGAACTCAACTCTTGTCTCCTAAAGTGCTCCTTTTCCTCAGAAGGCCTACTGTAGCAATTGTTTCTCCTTCCTTCATACTTTATTCCTGAGCATTGGCCCCAGGAAATCTCCTGGGTACAGTATGAGCCATAGGAATTAGCTTTGGTCCTGAAAGAGTACCATCCCGGAGCAGGTAGTCTGAATCCATCTGTGTATCTAAATTCACCAGGTGTCTTGCTGTGTGATATGAAGAATGTAAATCCCTTGGTCTCTCTGTGACTGCCTGAAGTATAGTTCTTTGGTGGTGTTCTTTTCCGTACAAGAGAAAAAGGTAGCTCTTGCCTAAGAGAAGAGTATGAAAAGGAGACTAGTTCCATGTGGGGTTTGTATGTAACATTCTTTTTTTTACATTTTTTTAACATCTTTATTGGAGTATAATTGCTTTACAATGTTGTTTTAGTTTCTGCTGTGTAACAAAGTGAATCAGCTATATGTATACATATATCCCCATATCCCCTCCCTCTTGCATCTCCCTCCCACCCTCCCTATCCCACCCCTCTAGGTGGTCACAAAGCACCAAGCTGATCTCCCTGTGCTATGCAGCTGCTTCCCACTAGCTACCTATTTTACATTTGGTAGTGTATATATGTCAATGCTACTCTGACACAGGGAGGGGGAAGGGTAAGCTGGGATGAAGTGAGAGTGTATGCAACATTTCTGAGGACTTTTGGGGTCACTTGGTAAAGTCAGAGTTATCAAAAAAGAGTTTATAACTTTATGGTTATATGCATATTTTCTCGGACTAGCATCTCTTTAGAGAACTACCTCTCTCCCCATTATTCTCAGTCCTTGTGGTCCAGGTGGGCCTCACTCCATCTCCCGGTTACAAGGCATTTGACTCACACCTGGCCAGTCAGGATACCATCCCTGGTCAAGTGACCCAAGACAAACCAATTAGAGCCCTCCCAGGATTTCTGCTGGAACTTCTGGTAAAGAAGAACTATGTTTTTACTAAAATTAGTTTTGTGAGGATGGTATAAGTCCACAATTATTGGTAGTTGCCTTTGCTACCATGCGGATGAAACTGCTTAAGGAGAATCCATTACTGAGGAGAATAGAAATAAGAAATGGAGAAACAGAGTCCCTATGACTTTGTCTGAGCCCCTGGATTCATACCCAAAGATTGCATTGCTTTTTGTTATTATATTTTTACTTAGACTAGTTTGAATTGGATTTTTATCATTTTCAACCACAAGAATGCTGACTAACATAATGGAAGTCTTATATCAATAGGACACATGCCACATGACAAAGCAAAATATGTCAGTTAGTAAACAGATAATTAAGCTAATTCAAGAAGAGACTATTTACAAAAGTGGGGATGAGGTGTAGGGAAATCTGGGACCAGTTGCATGGGGAACTCTTATCACCCCCAGATCCTAAGGGAGAAAGGGAGGGAGCAATTGACAGAAACCTGGAAGGAGAGGGCCTGTAGGGAAGCTCTCCTTGAGATGAGTGGTGCCTCTATTGAGCCTGAGTGAGGGGGCCACAAGATGCATAACCTGACCTTGCTCTCCTCCTTTGCTGTGCTTCTTGGCTGGGAAGCAGAGGGTATGGGAACCTGCAGTCTTTCACCAGAGAGCTGGGCAGAAAGGGTGGTGAGCAGATCTGGAGGAGCCAATGGAAGATATCCAGCCCACATGTAAACCTGCAGAAGAGCCAGGGGAACAACTGGCCCTGAGTGTGATGCTTTTACACAAAAAGAAGGTGGAGACAGTGAAGCAAAACCATGAAAAAGTGTGTGGAGCTAGTTGATGAGCAATTAGCATGCAACATTTGTGGATATTTTGTTGGTTCCTCTGATTGTGTAAAAAAAAATCTATTGTACATATGTTTGGAAGTATATACCCTTTTTGTAAAATCTTACAAGGTGAAGCAGGTTAGGTTTTTTTTTTTTTTTTTTTTAACCATTGATGAAAAATAAAGTACATATGTGAATTTACTGCCTTTTTTTAAAAATTTTTTTTTTTAACTTTGGGTTTATTTATTTATTTATGGCTGTGTTGGGTCTTCGTTTCTGTGCGAGGGCTCTCTCTAGTTGCGGCAAGCGGGGGCCACTCTTCATCGCGGTGCGCGGGCCTCTCACTATCACGGCCTCTCTTGTTGCGGAGCACAGGCTCCAGACGCGCAGGCTCAGTAATTGTGGTTCACGGGCCCAGTTGCTCCGCGGCATGTGGGATCCTCCCAGACCAGGGCTCGAACCCGTGCCCCCCGCATTGGCAGGCAGATTCTCAACCACTGCGCCACCAGGGAAGCCCTACTGCCTTTTTCTTAACCAGGCAAGTATGCTGAGATTTGTGGTCTAAAATATGGAGAGTAAATAATGATAATGGTAATGCTTAACACTAGCTGAAGGCTTCTTATGCACCCACTTTCTTATACGATTGTCACAAAACATCAAGGGGTAGGTGCTTTTATCTTTCCCTATTTTGCAAGTTGAATAATCTCAGTGGAGTGATAAAACGTAGCAGACATTAGTGATGGAGGTGTATGACATGGAGCCTGAGGTTGTGGCCTCTCTGTCATTCCTTCCAGCTCTCTGGCCAGAGAGCTTTGGCTGGCTCATCCTCTGTGTTTTACCCAAACTGGTTGTGAACCATTCTGCTCAGACACAGCCAAGCACCTTGAGAAAGCTGCTAATGGTGGGCTCCAGGAGAGGAGATCCCTTTAAAATCCATAAAGCATAATTATGTCAAGATCATGGCCCATTATATATATGATGCCATCTCATGACGCCGTGCCTGACTGTCACTCCAGTGGAAAGGGCCCTCTGTAGTCTCTCGCCATTATCTCCAATAAAGTGAATCTATACCGTAGAACACTTACATTATTAGTACCTTGTGATACTGTCTGAGTCTTTCAATGAAATAAAAATGATTATATATTAAGTGGAACTGCTTGTACCCTTACAGGGAATATATACACACTTAACCCACTTGTTATATCAGTTGTTAGAATCTATTCAAGTATCACAGGAAAGGGTGAATACAGAGGAATTAAATGTGCTTAGACAGGAGGTGAATAGTGAGCAGAGTGCAGCTTCTTCCTGCTCCCACGCGCAGCCCACGGCCCTCTCCCCATTCCCACTGCTCCCAGAAATGCTGCCAAAATATGTTCCTTTTGACAGTTAATTGAAGTTTCGCTCATCAGCAACATTACCCATGGAACTCAAGTGTGAAGCTAGAAGGTGGCAGAAAGAAGCCTGCTATTTGGATCTTTGAGGGAGGGTTTGATTCTTATTCTCTTGTCAGATGTGTGCATTTACATTTAAATATCTGGGAACAGTAGATGTTTTGCTATTCACTGCTGAAGACACTAAAACATTGGTAAGCGTTCCAGAGAGACCACAGGATGGAATGAAGAAAGCTTTCTACCAGGAACAAAGGGCTTTGGAGTCCAGCGACATCTCTGCTCCACAAACTCCTGACCCGGGCAGGCCACTGACTGTCAGACCTCAATTTGCTTGTCTGTGAAATGGAGATGATTGTAGCTGCCCTGTATTCCCACTGCAAGGGGCTATACTGGGAATGGAGTGAGATAATAACAGAGAAAACACTTTGAAAAGACAGAGTGAAACACAAGGTATTATTCCTGCTACTCAACCCTGATTTCAGAGAGTTATTTTGAGAAAAATGTTACCAGTCACTAAGGAGCGAGGTGGGGGTAAGGGTTGGTGAATGAGCAGGGCCTGGGCTCTTAGCTGCCTGTGGGATGGTCCTGGCTGAGTTAAATCTCTCTAAACCTCAATCTCTTCATCAGTAAGAACAGGGTTATCCTACTTAATAGGCTTGTTTTAAGAATTTAATAATAACAATAAAGGCTGACTTTTATTAGTATATTTGCTATATACAAACTTAAAAATGTAAATGGTCATCAAGTCACTCAGTCTTATTCCATTGTACCTTCTGGGTTTCATGTCATGCCTTTCCTCACTCCAAGATTATAAAACATTAAAAAATGGTTTCGAGCAACAGGGGTGCGGAGGGCAAAGCGGAGAGACTCCCGCACGGAGGCTCAGCGCCGACCAGCACTCACCAGGCTGAGAGGCTTGTCTGCTCCCCCGCCGGGGCGGGCGGGGCTGGGAGCTGAGGCTCGGGCTTCAGTCGGATCCCAGGGAGAGGACTGGGGTTGGATGCATGAACACAGCCTGAAGGGGTTAGTGCACCACAGCTAGCCGGGAGGGAGGCCGGGAAAAGGTCTGGAGCTGCCGAAGAGGCAAGAGACTTTTTCTTGCCTCTTTGTTTCCTGGTGCACGAGGAGAGGGGATTCAGAGCGCCGCCTAAACGAGCTCCAGAAACAGGCAGAGCCGCAGCTATCAGCACGGACCCCAGAGACGGGCATGAGACATTAAGACTGCTGCTGCCGCCACCAAGAAGCCTGTGTGCGAGCACAGGTCACTCTCCACACCGCCCCTCCCGGGAGCCTGTGCAGCCCGCCACTGCCAGCGTCCCGTGATCCAGGGACAACTTCCCCAGGAGAACACACTGCGCGCCTCAGGCTGGTGCAACGTCATGCTGGCCTCTGCCGCCGCAGGCTCGCCCCGCCTCCTCCGTACCCCTCCCTCCCCCTGGCCTGAGTGAGCCAGAGCCCCCGAAGCAGCTGCTCCTTTAACCGCGTCCTGTGTGAGCGAAGGACAGATGCCCTCAGGCGACCTACACGCAGAGGCGGGTCCAAATCCAAAGCTGAACCCCGGGAGCTGTGCGAACAAAGAAGAGAAAGGGAAATCTCTCCTAGCAGCCTCAGAAGCAGCGGATTAAAGCTCCACAAACAACTTGATGTACCTGCATCTGTTGAATACCTGAATAGACAACGAATCATCCCAAATTGAGGAGGTGGACTTTGGAAGCAAGATATATTATTTTTTCCCCTTTTCCTCTTTTTGTGAGCGTGTATGTGTATGCTTCTGTGTGAGATTTTGTCTGTATAGGTTTGCTTTCACCATTTGTCCTAGGGTTCTGTCCATCCGGTGTTTTTTTTTTTTTTTTTTTACTTAAAAAAATTTTTTTCTTAATAATTATCTTTTATTTTAATAACTTTATTTTATTTTATCCTCTTTCTTTCTTTCTTTCTTTCTATTTTTTCTCCCTTTCATTCTGAGCTGTGTGGATGAAAGGCTCTTGGTGCTCCAGCCAGGCATCAGGGCTGTGCCTCTGAGGTGGGAGAGCCAACGTCAGGACACTGGTCCACAGGAGACCTCCTAGCTCCACATAATACCAAACGGCAAAAATCTCCCAGAGATCTCCATCTCAAGACCAAGACCCAGCTTCACTCAATGACCAGCAAGCTACAGTGCTGGACACCCTATGCCAAACAATTAGCAAGACAGGAACACAGCCCCATCCATTATCACAGAGGCTACCTAAAATCATAATAAGGCCACAGACAACCCAAAACACAACACCAGATGTGGACCTTACCGCCACAAAGACAAGATCCAGCCTCATCCACCAGAACACAGACACTAGTCCCCTCCACCAGGAAGCCTACACAACCCACTGAACCAACCTTAGCCACTGGGGACAGATACCAAAAACAACGGGAACTACGAACCTGCAGCCTGTGAAAAGGAGACTCAAACAGTAAGATAAGCAAAATGAGAAGACAGAAAAACACACAGCAGATGAAGGAGCAAGGTAAAAACACACCAGACCTAACAAATGAAGAGGAAATAGGCAGTCTACCTGAAAAAGAATTCAGAATAATGATAGTAAAGATGATCCAAAATCTTGGAAATAGAATAGACAAAATGCAAGAGACATTTAACAAGGACATAGAAGAACTAAAGAGGAACCAAGCAATGATGAGCAACACAATAAATGAAATTAAAAATACTCTAGAAGGAATCAATAGCAGAATAACTGAGGCAGAAGAACGGAGAAGTGACCTGGAAGATAAAATAGTGGAAGTAACTACTGCAGAGCAGAATAAAGAAGAAAGAATGAAAAGAACTGAGGACAGTCTCAGAGACCTCTGGGACAACATTAAACGCACCAACATTCGAATTATAGGGGTCCCAGAAGAAGAAGAGAAAAAGAAAGGGACTGAGAAAATATTTGAAGAGATTATAGTTGAAAACTTCCATAACATGGGAAAGGAAATAGTTATTCAAGTCCTGGAAGCACAGAGAGTCCCATACAGGATAAATCCAAGGAGAAACACGCCAAGACACATATTAATCAAACTCTCAAAAATTAAATATAAAGAAAACATATTAAAAGCAGCAAGGGAAGACCAACAAATAACACACAAGGGAATACCCATAAGGTTAACAGCTGATCTTTCAGCAGAAACTCTGCAAGCCAGAAGAGAGTGGCAAGACATATTTAAAGTGATGAAGGAGAAAAACCTACAACCAAGATTACTCTACCCAACAAGAATCTCATTCAGATTTGATGGAGAAATTAAAACCTTTACAGACAAGCAAAAGCTGAGACAGTTCAGCACCACCAAACCAACTTTACAACAAATGTTAAAGGATCTTCTCTAGGCAAGAAACACAAGAGAAGGAAAACACCTATAATAACAAACCCAAAACATTGAAGAAAATAGGAATAGGAACATGCATATTGATAGTTACCTTAAATGTAAATGGATTAAATGCTCCCACCAAAAGACACAGACTGGCTGAATGGATACAAAAACAAGACCCGTATATATGCTGGCTACAAAAGACCCACTTCAGACCTAGGGACACATACAGACTGAAAGTGATGGGATGGAAAAAGATATTCCATGCAAACAGAAATCAAAAGAAAGCTGGAGTAGCAATTCTCATATCAGACAAAATAGACTTTAAAATAAAGACTATTACAAGAGATAAAGGACACTGTATAATGATCAAGGGACCTATCCAAGAAGAAGATATAACAATTGTAAATATTTATGCACCCAACATAGGAGCACCTCAATACATAAGGCAAATACTAACAGCCATCAAAGGGGAAATCAACTGTAACACAATCATAGTAGGGGACTTTTTTTTTTTTTAATTAATTTGTTTATTTATTTATTTATGGCTGTGTTGGGTCTTCATTTCTGTGTGAGGGCTTTCTCTAGTTGTGGCAAGCGGGAGCCACTCTTCATCGCGGTGCATGGGCCTCTCACCATCGCGGCCTCTCTTGTTGCAGAGCACAGGCTCCAGACGTGCAGGCTCAGTACTTGTGACTCACGGGCTTAGTTGCTCCGCGGCATGTGGTATCTTCCCAGACCAGGGCTCGAACCCGTGTCCCCTGCATTAGCAGGCAGATTCTCAACCACTGCGCCACCAGGGAAGCCCTTAGTAGGGGACTTTAACACCCCACTTTCACCAATGGACAGATCATCCAAAATGAAAATAAATAAGGAAGCACAAGCTTTAAATGATACATTAAACAAGATGGACTTAATTGATATTTATAGGACAGTCCACCCAAAAAGAACAGAATATACATTTTTCTCAAGTGCTCATGGAACATTCTCCAGGATAGATCGTATCTTGGGTCACAAATTAAGCCTTGGTAAATTTAAGAAAATTGAAATTGTATCAAGAATCTTTTCCGAGCACAACACTATGAGACTAGATATCAATTACAAGAAAAGATCTGTAAAAAATACAAACACATTGAGGCTAAACATTACATTACTTAATAATGGAGTGATCACTGAAGAAATCAAAGGGGAAATCAAAAAATACCTAGAAACAAATGACAATGGAGACACGACGACCCAAAACTTATGGGATGCAGCAAAAGCAGTTCTAAGAGGGAAGTTTATAGCAATACAAGCCTACCTCAAGAAACAGGAAACATGCCAAACAACCTAACCTTGCACCTAAAGCAATTAGAGAAAGAAGAACAAAAAAACCCCAAAGCTAGCAGAAGGAAACAAATCATAAAGATCAGATCAGAAATAAATGAAAAAGAAATGAAGGAAACAATAGCAAAGATCAATAAAACTAGAAGCTGGTTCTTTGAGAAGATAAACAAAATTGATAAACCATTAGCCAGACTCATCAAGAGAAAAAGGGAGAAGATTTAAACCAATAGAATTAGAAATGAAGGAGGAGAAGTAACAACTGACACTACAGAAATACAAATGATCATGAGAGATTACTACAAGCAACTCTATGCCAATAAAATAGACAACCTGGAAGAAATGGACAAATTCTTAGAAATGAACAACCTGCTGAGACGGAACCAGGAAGAAATAGAAAATATGAACAGACCAATCACAAGTGCTGAAATTGAAACTGTGATTAAAAATCTTCCAACAAACAAAAGTCCAGGACCAGACGGCTTCACAGGTGAATTCTATCAAACATTTAGAGAAGAGCTAACCCCTATCCTTCTCAAACTCTTCCAAAATATTGCAGAGGGAGGAACACTCCCCAACTCATTCTACGAGGCCACCATCACCCTGATACCAAAACCAGACAAAGATGTCACAAACAAAGAAAACTACAGGCCAATATCACTGATGAACATAGATGCAAAAATCCTCAACAAAATACTAGTAAACAGAATCCAACAGCACATTAAAAGGATTATACACCATGATCAAGTGGGGTTTATTTCAGGAATGCAAGGATTCTTCAATATATGCAAATCAATCAGTGTGACCCCCATATTAAAAAATTGAAGACTGAAAATCATATGATCATCTCAAAAGATGCAGAAAAATCTTTCAACAAAATTCAACACCGAGTTATGATAAAAGCCCTGCAGAAAGTAGGCATAGAGGGAATTTTCCTCCACATAATAAAGGCCATATATGACAAACCCACAGCCAACATCATCCTCAATGGTGAAAAACTGAAACCATTTCCACTAAGATCAGGAACAAAACAAGATTGCCCACTCTCACCACTATTATTCAACATAGTTTTGGAGGTTTTAGCCACATCAATCAGAGAAGAAAATGAAATAGAAGGAATCCAAATCGGAAAAGAAGAAGTAAAGCTGTCACTATTTGCAGATGACATGATACTATACATAGAGAATCCTAAAGATGCTACCAGAAAACTACTAGAGCTAATCAATGAATTTGGTAAATAGCAGGATACAAAATTAATGCACAGAAATCTCTTGCATTCGTATACACTAATGATGAAAAATCTGAGTGTAAAATAAAGAAAACACTCCCATTTATCATTGCAACAAAAAGAATAAAATATCTAGGAATAAACCTACCTAAGGAGACAAAAGACCTGTATGCAGAAAATTATAAGACACTGATGAAAGAAACTAAAGATGATACAAATAGATGGAGAGATATACCATGTTCTTGGATTGGAAGAATCAACATTGTGAAAATGACTCTACTACCCAAAGCAATCTAAAGATTCAATTCAATCCCTATCAAACTACCGCTGGCATTTTTCACACAATTAGAAGAAACAAAATTCACAATTTGTATGGAAACACAAAAGACCTCGAGTAGCCAAAGCAATCTTGAGAACAAAAAATGGAGCTGGAGGAATCAGGCTTCCTGACTTCAGACTATACTACAAAGCTATAGTAATCAAGACGGTATGGTACTGACACAAAAACAGAAATATAGATCAGTGGAACAGGATAGAAAGCACAGAGATAAACCCACACTCATATGGTCACCTTATGTTTGATAAAGGAGGCAAGCATATACAGTGGAGAAAAGACAGCCTCTTCAATATGTGGTGCTGGGAAATCTGGACAGGTATATGTAAAAGTATGAAATTAGAACACTCCCTAACACCATACACAAAAATAAACTCAAAATGGATTAAAGACCTAAATGTAAGGCTAGACATTGTACAACTCTTAGAGGAAAACATAGGCAGAAAACTCTATGATATAAATCAAAGCAAGATCCTTTTTGACCCAGCTCCTAGAGAAATAGAAATAAAAACAAAAATAAACAAATGGGACCTAATGGAATTTAAAAGCTTTTGCGCAGCAAAGGAAACCATAAACAAGACCAAAAGACAACCCCCAGAATGGGAGAAAATATTTGCAAATGAAGCAACTGACAAAGGATTAATCTCCAAGATTTACAAGCAGCTCATGCAGCTCAATAACAAAAAACAAACAACCCAATCCAAAAATGGGCAGAAGACTTAAATAGACATTTCTCCAAGGAAGATATACAGATTGCCAACAAACACATGAAAGAATGCTCAACATCATTAATCATTAGAGAAAGGCAAATCAAAACTACAATGAGATATCATCTCACACTGGTCAGAATGGTCATGTTCAAAAAATCTAGAAACAATAAATGCTGGAGAGGGTATGGAGAAAAGGGAACACTCTTGCACTATTGGTGGGAATGTAAATTGATACAGCCCCTATGGAGAACAGTATGGAGGTTCCTTAAAAAACTAAAAATAGAACTACCATATGACCCAGCAATCCCACTACTGGACATATACCCTGAGAAAACCATAAATCAAAAAGAGTCATGTACCAAAATGTTCATTGCAGCTCTATTTACAATAGCCAGGACATGGAAGCAACCTAAGTGTCCATCATCGGATGAATGGATAAAGAAGATGTGGCACATATATACAATGGAATATTACTCAGCCATAAAAAGAAACGAAATTGAGTTATTTGTAGTGAGGTGGATGGAGTTAGTCTTTCATACAGAGTGAAGTAAGTCAGAAAGAGAAAAACAAATACAGTATGCTAACACATATATATGGAATCTAAGGGAAAAAAAAAAAAGGTCATGAAGAACCTAGTGGCAAGACGGGAATAAAGACACAGACCCACTAGAAAATGAACTTGAGGATATGGGGAGGGGGAAGGGTAAGATGTGACAAAGTGAGAGAGTGGCATGGACATATATACACTACCAGACGTAAAATAGATAGCTAGTGGGAAGCAGCTGCATAGCACAGGGAGATCAGCTCGGTGCTTTGTGACCACCTAGAGGGGTGGGATAGGGAGGGTGGGAGGGAGGGAGATGCAAGAGGGAAGAGTTATGGGAACATATGTATATGTATAACTGATTCACTTTGTTATAAAGCAGAAACTAACACACCATTGTAAAGAAATTATACTCCAATAAATATGTTTTAAAAAATGGTTTCTTTCATTACTTATATGGCTTTTGTTCATTTAGCTCATTAAACTATGTAGGATTCAGTTTTGTTTATGGTGCTAGGCATATGATCTATATTTAACTTTTCCTGAGTGGATGGCAAATTGTTGCATGTATTTCTTTACCCTACCAATTGGAAAGGTCATCTTTTTTACAAGCTAAATTTCCACATGGATCTGTTTTGGGGCTGCTAACTCTATTCCACTGATCTCTTTTTTTGCTTTTGGCGCCAATACCACTCTGTAGAAATTATCATAACTGTAATACATTGGACAGGTTTTGTGTCATTATTGTTTATTTTCCCTCTGGAATGCTGCCATATTTTCCTTTCCAGAGCAATCATAGCATTTTGCCTTTTTCCTGGGGCATACATCTCAGCATGCTGTGAACTGTCATTGTCCATAAAGTTGGCTTGAGTCCTGCTGTCTGTAAGCTCATCATAGGCTGTACCTCACTCACATATCTCCACAAATGAATAAATGCAGTTCAGTAACTGCCTGTTGAATGGAAAATGCTCTTTGTAATAGCAGGCAGCTCCTGCCTCTTTTAAAGAGGAGATTGTGTTTCTGGTCAAGTTTGCTGCCATGTGCTGGATTTTTACCAGCCCTCCTGTTTGGAATCTGGCTCTTTTCATGGTGCCACACTGCCTGCTTACCATTTTCTCTCAGGCTAGGTGTTGGAGACCTACACTGAGGTCTTATCAATGCTATTCACAATTCTGGGGGCCTGAGCAAATCCCTACATCTTGCTACACATTCTGGTTTCTGCATCTACCTCCTGTCTCTGGCTCTGTGTAATACAAAATAGCCAGTGCTTGACTAGTCACAGGTTTGTGCGATTTCCATTTAGTGACTTGCTTAGTTAAGAGCTGAAAACTGAGTCTGAAATTTCTTATTCTGAGTTGCTTAAAACAACAACACAACAACCACCAAAACTCTTTCATGAGAAACAAACATGAAAAAACTAATTATATGGCTTCCTCCGACCTGTCCTAACACAAATATTTTTGACAGTGAATCTTTTGTGGTAAACTACCAGGCTTGTGAGATGGAACAGGGTTTACAAGGGTCTTGGGTTGTCTCTACCAATCCCAGCTTATAAATGGGGATTCCCTTGGCCACTTGATTTCAAGGATTGGTGAACTAGTCCCTGAAAATAGTAAGGCCTCTTCACGTAAATTAGATATTTATCTGAGTTGTTTCTTTTACCAGGAGGACCCTAAGGTCAAGATGAGTGTAGACCATTGGGTTGGCCTTGTGGGTCTAAATTCTAGTTCTTGGAATATAGCATATGGAAGGTACCCTCATAACCTCCAAAAGGTGGCATTTTGTTCTCTTTGTCATTTCCACTAAGTTCAGATCTTTAAAAAAAAAAAAATCTGTCCTGTCCCCAGGGAGGTTGCATCAGCAATTTGACAGAGTGAGAGATACCAGCCTTTGTCTACCAACAAAAAAAACAAAATTAGACAGATATCCATAAATGAAAATAGCCCTGGGGGGGGCACAAGAGTCCAAATGAGAACTTACATTGAAAAAATATATATAATAATAATAAATAAATAATTTAAAAGATAAAAAAAGAATCTAGGGCTTCCCTGGTGGCGCAGTGGTTGAGAATCTGCCTGCCAATGCAGGCGACACGGGTTCGAGCCCTGGTCTGGGAAGATCCCACATGCCGCGGAGCGACTAAGCCCGTGAGCCACAATTGCTGAGCCTGCGCGTCTGGAGCCTGTGCTCCGCAACAAGAGAGGCCGCGATAGTGAGAGGCCCGCGCACCGCGATGATGAGTGGCCCCCACTCGCCGCAACCAGAGAAAGCCCTCGCACAGAAACGAAGACCCAACACAGCCATAAATAAATAAATAGATAAAATTAAAAAAAAAAAAAGAATCTACAGCAACACAATGGAGCAGAAAATGGAGAATAACCACACAGAAAAAATTGCTAGGTAGATCAACTTAGAAGGGACATCTAAAGACAGCTAGGAACAAAGATGAAGGGTAGAGACCCTTCAGCATTAGCTACATGGCAGGTGCCAGTGGCCTACTCTGCAGCGGACCCCTGTCAGTCTTTTCTGCTGAGGACCTCAACAGGCCTTACAACAGCCTTGGACACATGCAGTTTTCACAGCAGAGGAGCCTGTAGTGTTCATTGGTGTGGACCCTAATGACTGTCCAGCTCCGAGGCTGCTTCATGTGCACCTGAGCTCCAGACCCTGGCTCTGTGACTCTTCTGCATGCATCCAGACTGCATGCACTCCAGACTCTGGCCCCACAGTTGCTCCATGTGCATCTGCATCTCAGGCACCAGAGCCAATACTGCTGCAAGCTAGCTGGCACCACAGACCTTAGAATCACTATTGTTCTGCATGTTCCTGTGCTCCAGATAGTAGCTTCATGGCTTTTTGGAAAACCTTTGTGTGCCTCACACATAATTGACTCTGTGGGCTAGCTGGTGACCTGGACTTTAGAGCCACAGTTGCTCCATGAGTGCTTGTGCTACAGTCCCCAGCTCCGTGGCCACTTCATATGTACCTATACATCAGACACAAGTACTATCAACATTTCAAGGGTGTCCACAATCTGGACCTGGTACCAAGAGTTATACCCTCAGCTACAACATCCCCCATGGGAGAAAAAGAGATCAAGTGGTCCCTAGCAGCCTTTGCCTCTGAAGACCCCAAGCCTTTGCTGCTACTGCAGACATCTGTAGCCTTGGTCATTGAGGATGCCTGCAAATTTTTCCAATGCTAACCTCAGCTGACCGAGTTGTATGGAGACTATACCACTAAGCCTTCCCTGGAGTTGCCACATTCTACTCACCTGGCACCTTCACACCCACTCCCAGGCTTCCCCACCAAAACCAGTCCATAAAGTGTGGAAAAGGTGACTACTCCATCAAATGTGCAGACATCACACACAAGACTACATGAAACACAAAAGATCAAGGAAAAATGACACTACCAAAGGAACACAGTAATCTTTCAATGACTGATTCCAAAGAATTGGATATCTATGTATTGCCAGGCAAAAAAAATTCTAAATAACGATTTTAAGGAAGCTCAGTGAGCTACAAGAGAACACAGAATGACAACAAAATCAGGAAATCAATACATGAACAGAACGAAAATTTCAACAGAGAGATGGAAATTATAGAAAAACCAAAAAGAAATTCTGGAGATGAAAAATACAACAGATGAAATGAAAAATGTAATAGAAAGCATCAATAGCAGACTTGATTGAGTAGAAAAAAGAATCTGTGAACTCAAAGAAGGAGGAGAAAAAAAGAGGAAAAAGAAAAAAGAATGAAAATAGTGAAGAAGGCTTACATGAATTATGGGACACCATTAAGCAAAACAATACTTGCACTTTGTTTGAAGGAGAAGAACTAGAGAAAGGGGATGAAAGTTTATTAAAGAACTGGTGACTGAAAACTTTCCAAGTCTGAGGAGAGATGTGGATATCCAAGTACATAAAGCTCATAGGTCCCCATACAGATTCAACAAAAAAGAAGACTTCCTGAGACATATTGTAATAAAACTGTCAAAATTTTTAAAAGAGTGATTTTGAAAGCAGCAAGAAAAAACCCTCATATTATTATAAGGGAACCCCCCTATAAGGCAATAGCAGATTTCAGAACAGAAACTTTGCAAGCCAGGAGAGTGGGATGACATATTCAAAGTGCTGAAAGAAAGAAAAAACTGCCAACCAAAAGTACTTTACCCAGCAAAGCTGTCCTTCAGAAATGAAGGAGAAATAAAGACTTTCAGACAAACAAAAGCTGAGGGTGTTTATCACAATAGGACCTGCTTAGTAAGAAATACTAAAGGGAGTTATTTAAGCCAAAGTAAAAGGACACTACTTAATAACATGAAAACATATGAAAATATAAAACTCACTGGTAAAAGTAAGTATATAAATTCATAATACTGTAATGGTAGTATATAAATCACTTAACCCTAGTGTAAAGGTTAAAAGACAAAAGTATTTTTAAAAATACTATGGCTAAAATAATATGTTAGTGGATATACAATATAAAAAGGTGTAAATTGTGACATCAAGAACATGAAATGAGGGTTGATGAAAAATAAAAGGGTAGAGATTTTGTATGCATTAAGTTCTTAATAGCCTTAAGAATATAGCTTATACACTATTATAACTATAAGATGTTTTATTTAAGCCTCATGGTAGCCACAAAGCAAAAACATATAGTAGACACACAAAAGATAAAGGGATCAAAGCATACCACTATGGAAAATCATTAAATCACAAAAGGAAGACAGCAAGAGAGGAAGAAAGGAACAAAGAAACTACAAAACAGCCAGAAAACAATGAACAAGATGGCAACAATAAATTCTTACCTATCAATAATTAATTTAAATATAAATAGACTAAATTATCCAATTAAAAGATATATAGTGGCTGAATGGATAAAAACAAGACCCACCTACATAATGCCTAAGAAAGTCTCACTTTAGCTTTAATAACACACATAGCCTGAAAGGGAAAAAATGGATAAGATATCCCATGCAAATGGAAACCAAAGGAGAGCAGAGGTATTTATATTTGTATCAGCTAAAATAGACGTTAAGTGAAAAACTGTAATAAGAAACATAGTCATTATATATGATAAAAGAATCAAGTAATCAAGAAGATATAACTGTAATACATCTACGCACGTTTTCCATGTTTGGCCCCAAATTTCACAGTGACAGAAGCTCCTTTTTTCAGGATCTTGCCCTTTGTATCTCTATCATCTGGCTGTGGATTCATATCCTTTAATATCCTTTGTAATAGACCAGTAACCTAGTAAGTAAAGCGTTTTTCTGTGTTCTGTGATCTGCTCAAGCAAATTAATTGAACACAAGAAGGGGGTCATTGGAACCTCCAATCTATAGTCAGTGAGTCAGAAGCACAGATAAAAACCTGGATTTGTAATTGGAATCTCAAGTGGGAAGGGGGCAGTCCTGTAGGATTGAGCCCTTATTCTGTGGAATCTGACAGTATCTCTCGGTAGAAGGTGTCAGAATTGAGTTAAATTGTAGGACACACAGCTGATGTTGGAGAGTTGCTTGGTGGTGTGAGGATAAAACCCACATGTTGGAATTGTATGCAGAATTGTATTAACTATGAAAAAAGAGAGAAGACTTAAAATCAGAAATGAAAGAGGAGGCATTACAACTAATATAGCAGAAATACAAGGATCATAAGAGACTAACAAACTGGATAACCTAGAAGAAATGCATAAATTCCTAGAAAAATAAAACCTGATTAGACTGAATCATGAAGTTATAGAAAGTAGATTGAATCAGTAATCAAAACTCTCCCAACAAAGAAAAGCCCAGGACCACATGGCTTCATGGGTGAATTCTACCAAACATTTGGAGAAGAATTAATGCCAATCTTTTTCAAACTCTTCCAAAAAATTGAAAAGGAGGGTATACTTCCAAACTAATTTTGCAAGGCCAACATTACCCTGCTACCAAAGCCAGACAAGGACATTACAAACAAAGAAAGTTACAGGTCAATATCCTTCATGAATATAGGCAAAAATCCTCAATTAAATATTATCAAGCTGAATTCAGTAGCATATTAAAATGGTCATAGACCTCCATCAAATGGGAATGTACGTCAACATACTAAAGACCATATGTGAAAAGTCCACAGCTAGTATCATTCTCAATGGTTAAAAGTTGAAACTTTTCTTCTAAGATTAGGAACAAAGATATCCACTTGCACCACTTCTATTTAACACAGCAGTGAAAGTTCTAGCCAGAGCAGTTAGGCAAGAAAAAGAAATAAAACTCATCCAAATTGGGAAGGAAAAAGTAAAATCGTCTCTGTTAGCATATAACATGATCTTACATATAGAAACTCTAAAGACTGCACAGAGACAAAAACAAAACAACAACAACAACAACAAAAAACCCTGTTAGAACTAATAAAGGAATTCAGCAAAATTGCAGGACCAAATCAACACACAAGTCAGTGGCATGTCTATAACTAAAAATGAACTACCAGAAAGAGAAATTAAGAAATCATTCCTATTTACAACAGCACCAAGAACAACATAATACTTAGGAATACTTACTTAATCAAGAAGGTGGAAGACCTGTACAACTGAAAATTAAAGGCATTGGTGAAAGAAATTGGTGAAGTCACAAATAAGTGGAAATATCTCCTGTGTTCATTAACTGGAAGAATTAACATTGTTAAAATGTCCATACTACCCAAAAGTGTCTATAGATTCAGTATAATTCCTATCAAAATTCCAATGGCATTTTTCACAGAAATAGAAAAAAACAATCTTAAAATTGTGTGTATGAAACCACAACAGACCCTGAATAGCCAAAGCAATCTTGAGAAAAAAGAACAAAGCTAGAGGTATTACATGTCCTGATTTTTTCTTTCTTTTCTTTTTAGATTTCACATGTAAGTGAGGTCATACAGTATTTGGCTTTCTCTGACATATTTCACTTAGCATAATGTCTTCAATATCTAGAAATGTTGTCATAATTGGCAGGGTTTCTTCTTTTTTATGACTGAAAGTATTCCACTGTGTAACCCTCTCTCTTTCTCTCTCTCTCTCTCTGTGTCTATATATCATTTTTTAAAATTTTTTAATTTAATTTTATTTATTTTTTTATACAGCAAGTTCTTTTTAGTCATCAATTTTATACACATCAGTGTATACATGTCAAACCCAATTGCCCAATCCATCACACCTCCACCACCACCACCACTGGCTTTGCCCCCTTGGTGTCCATACATATGTTCTCTACATCTGTGTCTCAACTTCTGCTCTGCAAACCGGTTCATCTGTACTATTTTTCTAGGTTCCACATATATGTATTAATATACGATATTTGTTTTTCTCTTTCTGACTTACTTCACTCTGTATGACAGTCTCTAGATGCATCCACGTCTCAACAAATGACTCAATTCCGTTCCTTTTTATAGCTGAGTAATATTCCATTGTATATATGTACCACATCTTCTTTATCCATTCATCTGTCGGTGGGCATTTGGGTTGCTTCCACGACCTGGCTATTGTAAATAGTGCTGCAATGAATATTGGAGTGCATGTGTCTTTTTAAATTACGGTTTTCTCTGGGTATATGCCCAGTAGTGGGATTGCTGGATCATATGGTAATTGTATTTTTAGTTTTTTAAGGAACTTCCATACTGTTCTCCATAGTGGCTGTATCAATTTACATTCCCACCAACAGTGCAAGAGGGTTCCCTTTTCTCCACACCCTCTCCAGCATTTGTTCTTTGTAGATTTTCTGATGATGCCCATTCTACCTGGTGTGAGGTTATACCTCACTGTAGTTTTGATTTGCATTTCTCTAATAATTAGTGATGTTGAGCAGCTTTGCATGTGCTTCTTGGCCATCTGTATGTCTTCTTTGGAGAAATGTCAATTTAGGTCTTCTGCTCATTTTTGGATTGTGTTGTTTGTTTTGTTAATATTGAGCTGCATGAGCCGTTTATATATTTTGGAGATTAATCCTTTGTCCATTGATTCATTTGCAAATATTTTCTCCCATTCTGAGGGTTGTCTTTTTGTCTTGTTTATGGTTTCCTTTGTTGTGCTAAAGCTTTGAAATTTCATTAGGTCCCATTTGTTTATTTTTGTTTTTATTTCCATTACTGTAGGAGATGGATCAAAAAAGATCTTGCTGTGATTTATGTCAAAGAGTGTTCTTCCTATGTTTTCCTCTAAGAGTTTTATAGTGTCTGGTCTTACATTTAGGTCTCGAATCCATTTTGAGTTTATTTTTGTGTATGGTGTTAAGGAGTGTTCTAATTTCATTCTTTTACATGTAGCTGTTCAATGTTCCCAGCACCACTTATTGAAGAGACTGTCTTTTCTCCATTGTATATCCTTGCCTCCTTTGTCATAGATTAGTTGACCATAGGTGCGTGGGTTTATCTCTGGGCTTTCTATCTTGTTCCATTGATCTATGTTTCTGTTTTTGTGCCAGTACCATATTGTCTTGATTACTGTAGCTTTGTAGTATAGTCTGAAGTCAGGGAGTCTGATTCCTCCAGCTCCATTTATTTCCCTCAAGACTGCTTTGGCTATTCGGGGTCTTTTGTGTCTCCATACAAATTTTAAGATTTTTTCTTCTAGCTCCGTACAAAAGGCCATTGGTAATTTGATAAGGATTGCATTTAATCTGTAGATTGCTTTGGATAGTATAGTCATTTTCACAATATTCATTCTTCCAATCCAAGAACATGGTATATCTCTCCATCTGTTGGTATCATCTTTAATTTCTTTCATCAGTGTCTTATAGTTTTCTGCATACAGGTCTTTTGTCTCCCAAGGTAGGTTTATTCCTAGGTATTCTATTCTTTTTGTTGCAATGGTAAATGGGAGTATTTCCATAATTTCTCTTTCAGATTTTTCATCATTATTGTATAAGAATGCAAGAGATTTCTGTGCATTAATTTTGTATCCTTCAACTTTACCAAATTCATTGATTAGCTCTAGTAGTTTTCTAGTGGCATGTTTAGGATTCTCTATGTATAGTATCATGTCATCTGAAAGCACTGACAGTTTTACTTCTTCTTTCTCAATTTGTATTCCTTTTTTTTCTCTGATTGTCATGGCTAGGACTTCCAAAACTATGTTGAATAATAGTGGTGACAGTGGACATCCTTGTCTTGTTCCTTATCTTAGAGGAAATACTTTCAATTTTTCACCCTTGAGAATGATGTTTGCTGTGGGTTTGTCATATATGGCCTTTATTGTGTTGAGGTAGGTTCCCTCTATGCCCACTTTCTGGAGAGTTTTTACAATAAATAGGTGTTGAATTTTGTCAAAAGCTTTTTCTGCATCTATTGAGATGATCATATGGTTTTTATTCTTCAATTTGTTAATATGGTGTATCACATTGATTGATTTGCGTATATTGAAGAATCTTTGCATCCCTGGGATAAATCCCACTTGATCATGGTGTATGATCCTTTTAATTTGTTGTTGGATTCTATTTGCTAGTATTTTGTTGAGGATTTTTGCATCTATATTCATCAGTGATATTGCTCTTAATTTTCTTTTTTTGTAGTATCTTTGTCTGGTTTTGGTATCAGGGTGATGGTGGCCTCATAGAATGAGTTTGTGAGTGTTCCTTTCTCTGCAATTTTTTGTAAGAGTTTGAGAAGGATGTGTGTTAGCTCTTCTCTAAATGTTTGATAGAATTCACCTGTGAAGCCATCTGGTCCTGTCGTTTTGTTTGTTGGAAGATTTTAGATAACAGTTTCAATTTCATTACTTGTGATTTGTCTCTTCATATTTTCTATTTCTTCCTGATTCAGTCTTGTAAGGTTATACCTTTCTAAGAATTTGTCCATTTCTTCCAGGTTGTCCATTTTTTTGGCATAAAGTTGCTTGTAGCAGTCTCTTAGGATGCTTTGTATTTCTGCGGGGTCTGTTGTAACTTCTCCTTTTTCATTTCTAATTTTATTGATTTGAGTCCTCTCCCTCTTTTTCTTGATGAGTCTTGCTAATGGTTTATCAATTTTGTTTATCTTCTCAAAGAACCACCTTTTTGTTTTATTGATCTTTCCTATTGTTTTCTTTGTTTCTATTTCATTTATTTCTGCTCTGAACTTTATGATTTCTTTCTGTCTGCTAACTTTGGGTTTTGTTTGTTCTTCTTTCTCTAGTTCCTTTAGGTGTAAGGTTAGATTGTTTATTTGAGATTTTTCTTGTTTTGGGGGGTAAGCTTGTATAGCTATAAACTTCCCTCTTAGAACTGCTTTTGCTACATCCCATAGGTTTTGAATCGTCGTGTTTTCATTGTCATTTGTCTCTAGGTATTATTCAATTTCCCTTTGATTTCTTCAGTGATCTCTTGGTTATTTAGTAACGTATTGTTTAGCCTCCATGTGTTTGTGTTTTTTACGTTTTTCCCTGTAATTGATTTTTAATCTCAGCTGTTAGCCTTATGGGAGTTCCCTTGTATGTTATTTGTCCTTTTTCCCTTGCTGCTTTCAATAATTTTTCTTTGTCTTTATTTCTTGCCAATTTGATTACTATGTGTCTTGGCATGTTTCTCCTTGGGTTTATCCTGTATGGGACTCACTGCACTTCCTGGACTTGGATGGCTATTTCCTTTCCTATGTTATGGAAGTTTTCGACTATAATCTCTTCAAGTATTTTCTCAGGCCCTTTCTCTCTCTCTTCTCCTTCTGTGACCCCTATAATGCGAATGTTATTGCATTTAATGTGGTTCCAGAGGTCTCTTAGGCTGTCTTCATTTCTTTTCATTCTTTTTTCTTTAGTCTGTTCCGCAGCAGTGAATTCCACCATTCTGTCTTCCAGGTCACTTTTCTGTTCTTCTACCTCAGTTATTCTGCTCTTGATTCCTTCTAGTGTAGTTTTCATTTCAGTTATTGTATTGTTCATCTCTGTTTGTTTGTTCTTTAATTCTTGTAGGTCTTTGTTAAACATTTCTTGCATCTTCTCGATCTTTGCCTCCATTCTTTTTCCAAAGTCCTGGATCATCTTCACTCTCATTATTCTGAATTCTTTTCCTGGAAGGTTGCCTATCTCCACTTCATTTAATTATTTTTCTGGGGTTTTATCTTGTTCCTTCATCTGGTACATAGCTCTCTGCCTTTTCATCTTGTCTATCTTTCTGTGAATGTGGTTTTTGTTCCACAGGCTGCAGGATTGTAGTTCTTCTTGCTTCTGCTGTCTGCCCTCTGGTGGATGAGGCTATCTAAGAGGCTTGTGTAAGTTTCCTGATGGGAGGGACTGGTGGTGGGTAGCTATATATCATATTTAAAAAATTAATTTTTCTTTTGATGAACACTTAGGTACTTAGGTTGTTTCTATGTCTTGGTTATTGTAAATAATGCTGTATAGACATCCTAATTTCAAATTATATTATAAAGCTATAGTAATCATAACATTATGTATTGGCCAAAAAAAAAAAAGGACACATAGACCAGTGAAACAGAATAGATATCCCAGAAAGAAACCCACATCTACATAGTTAACTAATATTTGACAATGATGCCAAGAATATATGATGGTGAAAGATAATATCTTCCATAAAAGGTATTTTAAAAATGGATATCTACATGCAAAAAATGAAACTGGACCCCATCTTACACTACTCACAAATATTAACTCAAAATAGAATAATTTTAAGACCTGAAATCATAAAACTCTGGAGTAAATTAGGCAAAAAGCTATTTGATATTGGTCTTGGCAATGATTTTTTGTATATAACACCAAAAACACTGGAACAAAAGCAAAAGTAAATAAGTGGGATTACATCAAACTAAAATGCCTCTGTACAGTAAAGAAAATAACAAAAGAAAAGGCAGCCTACAGAATGGGAGAATATATTTACAAATCATATGTCAAATAAAGGGTAATATCCAATATATATAAGGAACTCATACAACTCAGGAGCCATAAGTAAATAATCCAATTTAAAAATAGTCCAATGAACTGAATAGACATTTTTCCAAAGAAGATATACAAATGTTTGACAGCTACATGAAAAGGTGCTCAGCATCACTAATCATCCTGGAAATGTAAATCAAAACCACACACGTGTTAGGATCATTATTATCAAAAAGACAGGAGACAAAAAGTGTAGGTGAGGATGTAGAGAAAAAAGAACACTTGTGCACTGTCAGTGGAAATGTGATTTATTATAGCCATTATGGAAAATGATATTGAGGTTCCTCAAAAGTTTAAAAATAAAGCTATCATATGATCCAGCAATCCCACTTCTGGTAATATAACTGAAGGAAGTGAAATCAAAGTCTTGAAGAGCTTTCTGCACTCTCATGTTCATTGCAGCATTATTCACAATAGCCAAGATATGGAAACAATCCAGGTGTTCATTGATGGAAGAATGGATAAAGAGGAGTGGATATATATATTATTCATGCACAAGAAGAAAGCTATCCTGCCATTTACAACAACATGGATAAACCTGGGAGGCATTATGCTAAGCAAAATAAGCTAGAAAGAGAAAGACAAAGATTGTATCTGTTCTATGTGGAATGAAAGAAAAAATAACTGAGCTCATGGAAACTGATTAGAATGGTGGTTGCCAGGGACTAGGGGGTGGGGAAAATGGGGAGATGTTTGTCAAAGGGTACAAAGTTTTAGTTACAAGATGAATAAATTTTGATGATCTAATGTACAGCCTGGTGACTATAGTTAATAATACTGTATTTTATATTGAAATTGCTAAGAGAGTAGATCTTAAGTTTTTTTCACCAAAAAAATGATAATTATTTGCAGTGATAGATGTGTTTGTTGATTAACTTGATTTTGGTACTCATTTCACAATATATATCAAATCATCACATTGTACACTTTAAACATATACAATTTTATTTGTCAGTTATACCTCAATAAAAAATATGCCCCCAAATGCTTATGGTCCTGCAATTTCTAAGATTAGAGTCATTGGATTATGACATCCCAGACTATTATCTTTTATCTGCATTACTGCCCTTTTGCTTGACAATTTTTTAATACTGAATAAATGTTTTTATTTATATTATTTTTAGAGATAGACAATGTATGTGCATTATTTTTTTTCAAGTTGAGACAAACCGAGATGAAGTTTAAAAATTTATTTTTTTTGCTTTTCATTTGAAATAAGTCAGATGGAGAAAGACAATTTCTTTAAAAAAATTAAATCTAGTATTTTCCTCTATGACAGCAAACACCATTTAATCATTATAATTGGTTATTTGAAAGTGTGTTTGATGAAATATACAGTCTCAAAAATGATGCACTTTCATTAACTTTCCATTAAATATTAGTGTTCAAGAAAAAACTTCCTTCATATCTTTCTCCTTTTCCTCTTCCTCTCCCTCCTCCATTTCTTCCCTGACTTTATCTCTCCTACTCCTTTCTCTGCACACTTCGGGAGCACATGCCCACAGTTAGTACAAAACAGATCTTCTTATTGAAAGCAATTTTATTTTCTAAGGGCTCAGATTAGATTTAAATGAACGGACACATCTGAACATCCCTTGTGAAAGTGTAAAAGTTTTATTTGGTCAAGTAGTTAAGTAAAGTCGCTGGGTTAATCTATGATCTTTGCATAGCGAGTCAAAGCAAATGGAATTTGAAAGAGATGTTTTCACTTAGAGCTGGTAGGAAAGCAGTTTTTCTGGGAAACCCAAGTGGATGTGGATTTGATGATGGTAAATAATGGTGATGATGATGACGGAGGATTTGCTGAATCTCAGAAACTGGTGACTTTATGATGTTGAGACACATATAAATTTTACTCTTTAAGCTACTAAAATACAAACACAGAGGACATGGTCTCTTTCCCCAGGAGGTAAGTTAGACACTACTATAAACTCACCGTGTCGAGTGGTATATAGTGTAGTGTTTAGTGATCAATGCAGGGGCAGTTATTGTATGTCCTGGGGCCAGAAGAGGCCTCTGGAGGAAAGAAGAACATTGGGATGGGCAGGAGGTGTGAGGCAACCTCTGTGGACTCTGGTATCTCCTGAAGAGAAGGGGGAACAACTTGAAAAGGACAGGGAGAGAGAGGTTAGCATAACGACCCTGGAGTGCACAAACTCCTTTAGCCCCTGGCACTCAAGAAAGGCATCACTCTTCCTCTCTGGCCAAGGCCATCTGAAGGGTGGTGATAACTGCCTAGGTACTTCTGCAACTAGGGAAGGGTAGGAGAAGGCATTTTCAGGGACATTGGGAGAGAGGAATAGAAGTGAGTACAACCAAAGTTCTGGAAATTTGCCAAGTCTTTCAAAGTCCTCTCTCCCCCACCCCGCCAAAAAAAAAAAAACAGCTGTTCCATGGCAATGCCAGCCTTTAACTGCTTAGCTTCAAGGGGCCAGGATTGACACTCATGGAAAAGGTAATCTTGTGCTCAAGGGCCTTTCCCCATTTGCCCGTCCCTGTAGATTGCTTATTTGTGGCTCAATCTTAATTCTCATTGTTCACTTGTAACTTACTGTGATTGAAGTCAGAGCCTTTGTCACATGATGGGGATGCAGTAGAACAGTGCCTTTGGATAATGAAAGAAAAATGTGCTGCACACTTAATATGTGTTATGCAATGTGCAGAGCAATTATGCACAATACCTTCTTTAATCCTCAAAACAACTCAGTAAGGTAGATTCTACTCTCTCCATTTTATAAGGAAGGGGACTTTGCTGTTAGCACCATGCTCATGGAGTCTTACACACTGTTTGGAGATGGCTGAACTGTTGTTCTGGGCAGTTCTATCTCAGCAGCTATACAAGGAGAGGGAGAAAAGAGTGGCAGTGACATAGAGGACTTAATCCAGAAGGAGTCTTCTATTTCAGGTATATATTTTTGTACATATTAAAAACCAGGCTGGTTTAAGCAATACTGAGAATTCATTGGCTTGTGTAATTGAAAAATACAGAGTTAGTCTCACTTCAGGGATAGTTTGATCCAGCCTCAGACAGTATGCCCAGGATTTACTTTCTTTGTTTATTTCTTGGCTCAACTTCATTGATGTTGGCTCCATTCTCTTGATGGTTCTTTCCTCATGGCTTCAAGATGACTGTCACTAATTCAAGAGCTACAGCTTTCTTTGCATTTATAGAAGAAAACAGGTAGCTGAAGAGAAATTTTAGGCTTGACCTTCACTGACCTGATTTAGGTCTAATGCCCATCCAAGAATCAATCACTGTGGCAAGGAGATGGGATATGCTGTTTGGTTAAAGCCCATTATTGTCATCCTTTGGGGCTGGGGGGTGAGGTCAATATTTCCCAACTGACATGGAGTGAGAATGAGGGAGGTATGATTACCCAGATGTTCACTTCATTAAAAGAAGAGTGAAAGAATGATGGGCAGCCAGAACAACTGGTGTCAACTACAGGCATGAAAAAATGAGCTCACTGCTGGTCCCACCAAGCTGCTGATAAGGTTTTTGGGGCTTGCTTGAAACATAGAATTTGTTAATAGAGGATGGGCCTACATTTTCCCCTTCAAATTGTTGGACAAGTTCGGTCCTTCTAGCTGTAACAGTGAACACATTGAGCTAATATATTACATGAGTTTTAATTTAATTATGTTTTGCAGTTTTCATATGTGTTGTCCTATTTGCTCAGGGATTCTGACTGCATGGAGTCTAGCTGGGTGCAGAGAAAGTGGGGTGAAAGCAGGAAGGGCTTCCGGCAGCAGAACTCTGGAAGTGTGCTGTGAAGGACGGGCTCCTCTCATAGTCTATTTAGTGTTTTCAGTTCTGAGGCTGGCTTAGGCTTCTTTGCAGACTTCTCACCCCAAACAAATTCTCATAAACCCAAGTTAATGCAAACAGTGTTAGGAGGGCCTCTGGGTCTTTGGTTGTTCGATGGGGCAAACGCTGAAATGTGTGGATGATAATGTGTCCAGCTCTCAGTGGATACTTTCCTGTAGGGATCAAGGAAAGGAGGGGAAGAGCTAGGCTAACTACCCTGGGATGGAGATGGGGCACAGGTGGTTGCCCTGCCCTGGCAGCCCTCTCCCCTGTACTGTATCTCGTGAGCTTGCCTGGTTCCAGGATGTAAGTGCTGAGATGATGATTCCTACTGAAATTTAATTTAAGTTTCTCCCCTGGCATCAGGCTTTCTCTCCTACTTATTTACGTATGCTCTGCAACTTGTTTCTCATTATTGCTAAAAACTTATTAATAAAAATGGTCTTAGTTTCTGTACTTAAGAGTTTAATTATTTCAGCTCAGAGAGCAAGAGTGTTCTTGGATTTCTTTCCCTCTGTGTTACTGAAATGCTTTCTTGGAACCACAGTCTGCTCTAGGCAGGAAAGCTCTGGTGGATTCTGACACACACACACACACACACACAAATTTATGTGACAACAACATTAACACTTAACATGGCCAAGAATTGTTCTAAACACTTTATATAGAAGAATCTCTTTAACTCTCTTAACAAGTCTAGGTACTACCTAAGTCTAGGTAGGTACTATTATGAGGAAACTGAGGCATGGAGAGATGAAGTAACTTATCCAAGGCCACACCATAAGTACTGAAGCTGAGATGTGAACCCAACTGCCTCATCCAGGTCATTTCACCATAGCAGAGGCTGTCGATGTCTTACCTGTATCCTTGCATGCTGACTCTACCCAGGACTTCCTACTCTTTGCCTGAGGGCTTTCTTGGACACTAACCTGCTTGGGTCACATGCAGATTGGCCAGAAGCTCTAGGAATTTTTGCTCCCTGGAACATCCCTTAATTAACAATGGGCAGAAAGGAGTATCAATATTCCAGCACTCTTGCCCATTGGGCTGGAGAATTCTAAGGCATGCTGTCTACATCATCTCCCAGAGGTATCCAATGGGATGGGACACCCAGTTGCTCACAGTGATAACCTGCTCACTAACACACTTTCTCCCTTTTCCTTCATTTCCCTGCTTCCCTGTTATCTGAGATTTCCTCCCAAATATACTACTGGCACCCAAATCTTTGTCTCAGTCTGTTTTTGGGGAAACCTAGCCTTAGACTCTGACAATTTTTTCTACCTCTGCTTTGCATATTTTTTAATATTTCATGTTTCAATTGTCTGACTCCCTTCGAGTCCTAAGCAGGTAATCTAATAATTCCGTATGGTAAATTGCAAAACTGGCCACAAATTATGCAGCTTATTTGCCATGTAACTTGTTTTGGCCAATGGCACATTAGCAAAAAGTGACACAAGCAGAGACCTGATAAACAGTTGTGCATTGCAGCTCCATCTCTTGCTGTTGTTAGACCCCTGAGGCCACCATGTGAATGAACCTGAGCTAGCTTGCTGGAGGATGAGAGGCCACATGGGGGGGGGAACTGGTCTCCAGCCTGAGTGAGGCCATCCTAGACCATCCACAGATGATAGAGTCCAGCAGAGATCAGCGAACCTAATCTGGACCAGAAGAACCACCCAGCCAGCCACAGAATCATGAGAAATGATTATCATTTGTTGACCTAAGCCAGTAAGGTTTGGGCTAATTTACTATGTAGCAAAAGCTAGTTGATACATATCCTTGATGCTATTAGTAAGTGTTGAGCCAGTTGGTCCTGTCTTGTTGTCCTAGTGTTATGACCTGCCCAGCTCCATGATCTGTCTGGGTAGCCTTGGAGGAAAGGCAAATGTCCTTCAAGCATATTTCTTTGAGAGATAACACACCAGCATGGGTGTATGTTATACCTTATTAATTACTTCTAATACATTTTTTTGTTTTACTTTCATTTTCAGGGTGGGCTTGTTGATTTTCATGCCTGGCCAATCATCTCCAGATAATGGTTTTGTGGTCCTGAAATTGCTATGAGAAGTGGAAAGTTCGGTAACTTATAACAATTAGTTACAAGTCTCATCCCCTTGGAGCATCCATGGGTCACCAGTCTCTCCAGTCTCCATTTCCACATCATCTGGAAAAATTCAATGAATCTTACATACATAAGTTCCAATAAAGCTTAGAACACATGCTTTGAGAGGAAGGCTTTGTTTCTGACAGTGCCAGAAATGTGGGTTTAATTTTTACCAGCAGCAAAAGTAATTTAAATTACTTTGAGATTCATGATCTAAGTTCCTCTGCCAACATGTCAGCCTTCTAGCTTTTGCCAAAATTGTTTACAAAAGGTGTTAGAAATCAGTTGGATTTGTGTGCCCCATGGTAGAGGGAGGAAGGGAAGAAGCAATGAAAAGTGACTAGGAGAGAGAGAAGAGCAGGGAGCGGTATCAGGAGGCCTCTTCATTTGGAAGGCTTTATCCAACTAGGAAAACAAGTCCAGGAATTCTCCCTCTGGAGTCACACTTGTACTTGTTTTGTTTTAGATCCCCTGAGACCATAGTGTACAGAAGAGAAGGATTTTTGGTATCTCCATCTTCCAGTGCATTTCTCTGTCCCTCTGCTGCATTCTCTTCTCCTCACACCTGGAACAACCCATTCAAACTTTGGAAGATTGGTTGATGCTAACAGCTAACCAGTGTAATTGTAGTAGTGATGAACCACAGAGTGTACTTGGATATAAACTATAAGACATCTAAGCTGAGAGTGAAAGAGGAAGCTTGGCTTAGGGTAAGGGTATTACATTTGGTGAAAGACTGAACTAGAAATCATTTCTTTCTCTCCCAACCTTGCCTGGTACTTTCTGCCTCTGACAATGGACAAGAGGGTGTGTGTTGGTGACTGTGCCTTCTGTTCTGAGTCAGAGCACACTTTGTGAAGTCTCCTCCAATAGAAATGTGCACTTCCCCAGAAAGGTGACATAAGTGATGAAGCAGGATACTAGTAGGTGAATTCCACATTTTAGGAATAAACCCTTTCCCAATCTTATTGACTCAGGCAAATTCCTCAGACGACCTTCCTGTTCACCGGTTTTGACAGAGAGGTGGGGACCAAAAAACATGTCATTTTCCCTTTTATCCTTACAATAGCATAAGTGTAATGACAAATGGCAATTGGTATTGGACAACTGACACTGGAAGACAGTTGGGAGTGCCCGGGACTCTTCATCTGGAGGACTCAAGGTCATCTGGAGCCAGCATTTTTTGTAGTCGAGAAGGAATGTGGGCCCAGTGTTGACAAATGCTTTTATTAAAAGACGACAGAAATCTGGATTTTTGATATGAAAAATATCTTTAATTTTTAAAAATTAATTAATTAAATTTATTTTTGGCTGCGTTAGGTCTTCATTGCTGCGTGCTGGCTTTCTCTAGTTGTGAAGAACAGGGGCTTCTCTTCTTTGTGGAGCACAGGCTCTAGGTGCGCGGGCTTCAGCAGTTGTGGGACACAGGCTCAGTAGTTGTGGCACACAGGCTCTGGAGTGCAGCCTTAGTAGTTGTGGTTCACGGGCTTAGTTGCTCCACAGCATGTGGGATCTTCCCGGACCAGGGCTTGAACCCGTGTCCCCTGCAATGGCAGGTGGACTCCCAACCACTGCGCCACCAGGGAAGTCCTTATCTTTAATATTTTTTACAAGATAGATCTTGGATTTGAGAGCCCACATGTTCCAGACCAAGGCATGTAAAATGATTCAGGAGACACATTATGCCCACAGAGCAGGTGTGCCATCCATACCATTCTCAGAGCCAGATGTTCTTGGTTCAGCGAGGAATTTTCCTAGCCTCCTGGGAGGTACACAGGCTACCAAAAATAGGGAGATAAGCACAGTCATATTTTATTTATAACATGCATTAGCTTCATTTCAGAACATAAAATATTCCTTCCAATTATGAGGTGGAAAATATATTTCCGTTTATTCACTGAAATCGAGGAGGAGAGGGTGACCTGAGAAGGGAAGACTTGTTTATAAGGTCTTACTTTCACCTGAAGCATTTCATATATTCAGACAGTTAATTGTTCCACTGAGGTTTCCTTTATTTTATTTTATGTGATGACAACCAGGGAGAGCAAAGGAGTTGGCTGGGTCTCAAATGAAATGATGTGTGGGTCTGTCAGAGTGACAATGGCTCTATATTCAGAGGGAGAAATGGCTTCCCTTTGTCCTTTCTCTTGCGGTGATTTGCTGATGGGACGACTTGCTCCCAGAGAGGATAAGTGCTCCATAAACATGCCTGTGTGGTTAACACAGTCATGAAGGGGATGGATTGGGTTGACTAGGTACAGGCTTTTCCACTCCTAGCCAAGCCATTCTGGAAATAGAGTAAATGCCCACATACCAGGTGCTGATGCGGAAGCATTTCCAGGAATTCTGGGCTCCATTCTGAGCACAGCTGGGAAGAGCGGGACACGGTGGCCAAGTGCTGGTGGGAAATGGGGTCATGCCACACCCGCTGTGCTTGCTTCTACCATTTCAGAGCTCGAGATCTACTCACCACTTCCATTTGCAAATTATGACCAACAATAAAGCTATCATTGAAAGCTTGTCACTAACTGTGGGGGTTCACACATAGCCCTTCTGCTGATGTGAAGGGAACTAATATTTTCTTTCTTTATAACCAGTTATCAATTAATACCACCAACACCCAGTTTGATATCTCATTTCTCATTGCCATTTCTCGTCACTAATTTCCTTCATAGATTTAGCCTGGTTCTGATGTGCTGCTGGGTTCATTCAGGCACAGCAGTGACCACAGCAGTGACCAATTTATGTTGGGCAATGAGATTTTTGATTCATTCTTCCAGGGTTTTGAATCCTTTTCATATTTGGGCTATTTGCAATGAGTAATTCAATTTATACACAAACACCTGTGTTGCTAATGTTGCAATATAAGTGAGACAGATCCAAGCTTACAGTCTATCCATCCTTACTGCAAACACACTACAGCGTCAACTGCATTAAAGTCAGATCTTCTTTAGCAGGTATTGTCTACTTGAATAATTACTGTGGATTTGTTTTAACGTGTATTCTAGAGGAGCCACACATTTTTATTCTGTGCAGCCATTCTATATATGTTTTGGTTGATTGGATTTAGATTAGCCTTTTAATGAAAATAAAATGTGTTTGGAGAGCTTCGATGTCTCTGTCAGTTTATCAGGAGCTCTGCAGACATAAAAGTGAAATCATTTGGTAGGTTCCTCTCCCTTAATGGGAAAGTCAAGCTACAGGCAACTCCTTGGGATAATGAAAGGAGCAGGGTGTAAAATGTAAACATGCAACTGGGGAGGCCTCGCTGTTTGCTGTGTTTATCTACTGCGTAATTCTTCAAACTAATTAATTTTATGCTAAAATGTGTGAAATCTGGATAATTCAGGCCTGATTTGATTACCCATCTCTTAAAAAAGAAAACACCTTGTATCAAATATTCATCCATTGGCAAGCAGGTTGCTCCTAGGTCCTGGTATATTTTAGTGTTTGGTCTCAGCCTAGATTGAGGTGGGAGGGAGGGTTGCCACACTAGCGAAATGTTTGTGGAAAGCTCTGCATATCATTCCACTCCAATCTCGAATTAATACACTGAGGCCTCCTGGGTGGTCAGAAAAGTCTTGTAAATCTCAAGTATGCAATAAAGAAAGATAAGCTCTTTTTCCTAACTTTTCCCCTTCTGTATTCTGAAAGGCTGATTTCTCTAAGATGGATGGGGATGTTGACTTGTCTGTATGTTTCAGGCCCAGCTCTTGGAGAGGAGTTCTTTGCATGTGAGGCTAGCTTTATTTGAAAGTCGGTGGTCCCTGAATGTTGTGATTAATTGGCATTAGATGGTGTTCTAGATCTCAAATTTCTTACACGTTGATGGTTGAGAGTCTTCAATCTGCAGTTAATGTCTTTGTATTTATTGCTTCCTAGCAAGATCTCTTATAGGCTGAAAATGCTCCTGGGAGGGGTAATACACCCCAAGTATTTTTCCCTCACTTCTAGGACCTGCTTTTACATTGTCTTTGATTGAATTTTGGGAGTTGCTTGGTTGATTTCCAGAGTGGTCTGGAGTTAGGAGCTTGGAGATAGAGGGTGTCAGTGAAAAATTATCAAGAAGACATTACATACCCTCCGTGGGAGAGCCATGCGAAAGAGACTTGATTTATGCATGTTAATGTTTTACCTTTGTCATAATTGTTCTAATGACACTGTAACAAGAAACAGATGGCTCTCCTTACAGGATCTTTCCAGAAACCAGATGGTGTGAACATCTGAGACAAGCTGGGGTCTGTTGGAAAGGAGAACACTAATGGAGGAAAGGGCCACAGGCTCTGAGTTGCACAGAGCTCCAAAGCTTATCAAGCTGAGCCATACACCCATATGGGGCCACAGGGGATTTAACCAGAGATGACCACTGAGGCTTCTGGCGAGTGGGGTATCTCTAAAAACAGTGTCTCTTGGTCTGGAAATCCCCTTGGTCTTGTTCCTTACGGCATTCAACATCACACTGAAGACGGTTGTTTGCTACTTCCTGCAAGGGCATAAAATAACTCATAGTCACCTATGAAAGGTATGGATATGGCATGCATGCCATAAGTGGTCCAGACATTTCAGATAGAGAGGCAAACAGGTATATTTGTAGCCAGGAAAAATGTTGAACAATTTAAATAGAAATATTCATGAAATAGGCATGATAAAATAATTCATGCAGCAACATTTAAGATTTGCACACAAACAATATTCAATAAATATTGAATTAAACCTCTAAATGTTGAATTTCCCTGGGTTAGGGGAATTGCTATCTTCTTTTCCACTCTTTTACCAGTTTATCTAATTCATTCTTGTTTTCAGTACCTTCTGGTCACCACTGATGCCCACGTTCTCAGGCTGGACGCCTCTTCTGATCAACCTGCTTGCCATCTGTGCCTGGAGACATCTGAAACTCATGTGCAAAGTGAAGCCTTTGACTTCTCTCCCAGACCTGTTTCCTCCATGTTTCCCAACCAGTACATGTCACTACCAGCCACTTCATTGTTTAAACCAGGGAATGGTCCTTGTTTTCTCCCTCTCTATCTCCCCGTGTTCCCCGATAATTATCAAGTCCAAATATAACTTGAACCTGTCCTCTTCCCTCCAAATCCAATGCCACCATGCTTGTCCAAACCATTGCCACTGATCTTTTGATACAAAATCATCTGCTCTGCCCATTCCCAGTCCCTTTTCTACATAATAGTCATCACAATTTCTTATAAACATAAATTAGGTGATACCTCTTCCCTGCTTAAAACCTTCCAGTGACTTCCCATTGCACTTGGAGGAAAAACTCACTTCTCTATCATGGCCCTGCAACCTGGTCCCTGCCTCCTTCTGTGATCTTACCTCATGTCACATGCCCTCCATGACCATTCCCTCCCCCATGTCCACTCTGCTCCTGTGTCACCTCAGGTTCTCTGCACCTTCTGAGCACTATGAGTAGATTGCCCCAACTAGCATGCCCCTGAGACTAACATATTCATTAGTTAGCTCAGCTTAAATGTTGATTCCTTACAGACTGCCCCTTCCACCTGTCTATTTAGTTCCCTTGTCCCTGTTATTCTCTCTCTCTGTAAACAGTACATTTCCTTCATTGCCGGTACCACAATTTGCAATTACAGTTTTGCTTGATTCCTTATATATTTTGTCTCTGCCTCTAGACTTTTAACTCTGTGAGAGCAGGGGCCATGTCTTTCAAATTTCATCTTTGAATGAATGAAGTGCATCCATTGTTTTGGTAGCAGAAGCTTAAGCTAACACTTTGTTTTGGACACTTAAAAGCCTGCTCAAAATCAGCTCCTTTAGGAAAACATCCTCAACTTCAAGTAACCCCACCACTGGGCTCCCTTGAGGGACTTCTTGTCAACCTGGCTACTAACTCATGGAAGTCCTGGGGGAGAGAAATGCTCACTGCCAGAAAATGGTTAGGACTCATTTCTGGATAATAATAAGTGCTTATGGAATCCTCACTGTGCACTAGGCACCATGTGTAACTCTCACAACGAACTGATGAGGGGTTGTATTCATCAGAGTTCCAACAAAACCAATAGCAATTCAAAGGGAATTTAAGTAAGTGGCTATGTACAGAGATGTGAGTGGGAATAAAAAGTTAAGTGGGGATGTCCAAGGCGTTGACAGCGGAGGAGAGCTGTCGTCACTCTGTAGTGGGTGCAGAGCGCTCTGCCCAAGTCCCTCATCAGGCCAGGAGAACTCGTTCCAGGCAGCTGGTGGTAGTGCTGCCAGCTGCCAGCCATTAGCAGTCACCCCTCTGGGAACTGCCTTGGCTGAAGAAAACCACCTGCATCCAATGTCTGATCTACATGAGAGGGACAGGAGCCTGGTCCCCTTGGGACAACTCTGAAGGTCCGTCCCAGCTTCAGAGGTGTCCATAGAGTTAGCAGAAATCTTTAAGACTGCAAACTCTCTCTGCCCTATCCTGATTCCTTCCCTTCCCCACAGGGGTTGATCCTAAGAGTCTTACTAATAAACTACTTGCACAAGAATCTCCATTTCAGAGTCTGCTTCCTGGAGAACCTAACTTAAAGCATCCTCTTGGCCTGAAGATGCAAGGAGAAGGAGGGATGGTACCAGAGTTCAGTGAATCTGTAGCTATTGGAGGAGAGCTGCATAACAGAAATTATTGTCAGAGATGAAGAAACTCGCCCACATTACTCCTTCAGGGGATGGGGAGAGGCACAAATACACTGACCTCTCTTTTCTCTCACTCTCCATCCTCCTGCAGCTGTCTTGCCTTAGACAAACACAGGTAGAAACTGCAGCACGAGTGGAAGATCACCTTTCTGGGCCAGAGATCTGGGCAGAGAAGGGTGAAGAATCAATCTGGAGGGGAAAATGCAAAAGAACCATCATAGATAGGTACTGAAATTGCTCCTTGTTTACAGATGAGGAAACAGATTTAGAGATGTGATATCACCTGAGTAAGGTCATGCAGCTTTTCAGGGAGAGAACTAGGATTTGGACCTCAAGATCTGTGCTCTTAACCACTGCTCTATACTGCCTCTCTTGATTTCCAGAGCTTCTTTCCCTTATAGGGCTTAATGCTTCTTTAAGCACTAGGACTGGCCTTTCTACTTCTTTTGCAATCCTATTATTGCATCATTCATGGCTCAAGAAACATAAGATGCTTGTTGAGCATCTGTGAAGCTTTGATATTTTCTGGTATGCTTAGGGAATCTAATGGCTGTGAACACTCAAAATGGATTTAGCCAGTTTCTATGAGACATGAAAACTGGGGAGAAACATTAGAAACTGAATGTGTGATGTCACCAAATCCCTGCTGAGTATCTATTCATGTCCACAGCTCTGGGTGAGTCCTGTTTAAGTTGATCAACAGCTTCAGTTTAAGGAATAAAATATCCAACAGTTGTTTGAACTGTGAAATCTTAATTATGTGGAATGCCAGATGTGAAACCCCAGCATGTTATCTTCTGGGCAGTGATGTTTCTGATTAGAAAGGGCATGTTACTTAAAAGTGAGCCTACAATTAATCTTGAAAAAAGAATTGTAAATGGTATCCTAACTCATGGCTTAGGATACCATTGTTCTTGGCTTATTGATTTTCCCTGCTGTGTTGACTCAGCCTTAGAGATTTTTTTCAGCACTTCCTTCCAGAGGACAGCTCTCTTTGTGGGGTATCTGCAGAAACAATCCAGCCTAACTGAAGCCTTGCTGTTGGTCTTCAGAGGGTAGAGGTCTCAGCTGAGCCTGAATTGGGACAGGGAGGGCAGGAGTTTCACCAACAGAACTTTGGAAAATGAATCATAAGTGGATGCTGATATTTTAGTTGTCATTATTTTCTGGAGGAAATGATGCCATGGTCTTGTCCAGGGCCACTGTTGAATATCAAAAAAGAAGGTCCTGGGGCTTCCCTGGTGGCGCAGTGGTTGAGAATCTGCCTGCCAGTGCGGGGGACACGGGCTCGAGCCCTGGTCTGGGAAGATCCCACATGCCGCGGAGCGACTAGGCCCGTGAGCCACAACTACTGAGCCTGCGCGTCTGGAGCTTGTGCTCCGCAACAAGAGAGGCCTCAATAGTGAGAGGCCCGTGCACCGTGATGAAGAGTGGCCCTCACTCGCCGCAACTAGAGAAAGCCCTCGCACAGAAACCCAACTCTCACAGAAGACCCAACACAACCAAAATTAAAAAAAAAAAAAAGAAGGTCCTGTCAGGTAGTTCCAGCAGTGAGATAAGATCAGGGATTTCTTTTTGGGTTCCCTTTCTCTCTGTTCCTGGAACTCACAAAAAAATGTTTTTACCTTTGGGTCCTTGAAACTGATTTTTCCTTTGCTGGCGATGATTTCCTCAGCACTTGCGTAGATGACTGCTTCTCCTCATTCAAGTCTCTGCTCAAATGTTGTTTTCTCAAAGAGGCCTTCCCTGACCATGCTGTAGAAAGTGGCTCTATTCTCCTGGGCATTCTTGATTCTACTTCCCAATTTTATTTATTCACATAATTTAGCAGTTTATGAAATTATCTCATTTATTTTATATCTCTCCAGTTAAAATATATGCTCTGCAAAGCCAGAGACTCTGTTTTGTTTGCTGTTTACACGGAGTGTAATAGGTTCTCAATAAATGTTTCTTAAGTGAATGAATGAGTGAGTAAATGAATGAACTGCAGGGCCTATACCTGCCATGATAGAGGCAGCTGGTCAGGTGGGTCTACTTTCCCCAAAAAGCAGACAGATTTTGAGACTCCAGCTCAGACTACTTCTGGAAAGCCTCTGAGATGAGTCAAGGTTTGAATGAAGTCAACAGGGATACAACTCTGTGGTGGATAAAAGGAGACTTTTATTACTTTCCTTAACTTCAGCTGGAAATCTTTCCTGAGGCAAAATTTTCAAGCCCATTACTTTGGCTATTTAATAAGTCATCAGAGGGTCTATGGTCGATTTTGGTTGTCAGAAGACTAAACAAATGCAATTCCCTAATTAGCTTCTGGAAGGAAACTGCATTCAACTTTGAGCCAAGTACGATTCATTGTGTGTGCTGGACAGGGTGCTAGGAGATGGAGTAATTGGCCAGCATCAAAAAGGAATAAATTCGATTTAGGTATTCAGGAAAAAAACCTGCTTTGTCAGATAAATCAGGCAGTGGAATGATCCGATTAATGAACATGAAATAATTGTTTGCTGCTTTGAAAACAAGGCTAGAAACAGTGAGGGGAGAGTGAATGGGAAATTGAGGGAGAAGATGAGACAAGAAAATCTTCTCATTCTGCCTGTTCCTATCATCAACTTTGGACCACTTCTGCTTCAAAGGGAAGCTGAGGCTCACACACAGAGAAGTTTAAAAGGGTGTAAAATCTCACTTAAAACCAGCATTAAAATGCATCTTACGCTTTAAATTTTTTTAATTAAAGTATAATACATGTGGTAAAGTTTACAAACTGCACTGATCTTAAATATACAGCTGAATTAATTTTTATCTTTGTAGGCATCACCAGAAAAAGACATAAAACCTTTCTAGCACCACAGAAGCTTCCCTTTTTGTCTCTTCCCAACTAATAAGCCCTAGAGATAATCATGTCCTGAATTGTATCTCCATGGATTAGTTTTGCCAGTTTCTGAACTTTACGTAAAAGGAATCATACAGTGTGTATCCTTTTGTGTCTGGCTTATTTTGTTTAACTTAAAATCTGTGAGAATTATCCATGTTACTGTATGTCAATAGTTTATCCTTTCTTATTTTCTATGTCATATGCCATTAGATGAATATACTAAATTTATCCATTCTCCTGCTGATAGGCATATTTTCCAATTTTTTTCTATTATGAATAAAGTGGATATTGGAAATATGCTTGAATATTTGGTGGACCCTTTGTGAGTGGCCAGGAAGGTAGGGATTTGGAATTTGTGGACTAAAGTCGCATGTCAAGCCTGAAAGATAAGCAAAGGTGCACTCTGGTTTTCAGCAGAACTCCATATGGCAGAAATTACAAAAGTTCCTGGGTCTTACACAATGTTAAGCAATTTATCTATCCTGGATGAATGCTCCTTTGCAGTGGAGACAGTGAATGCCTCCTCTTATATGATGGCTCAGAAACAAGAACAATATAATAGCCAACATTTATTAAACATATATTGTGTCCCAAGTCCTGTGTAAGCTCTTTATTGCATTATCTTATTAATTCTTATTAACATCTTATAAGATAGGCACTATTGGTATCTCTTTTTTTTTAAAGATGAGAAGACATAGGAAAGATATTTTAAATACTAAGCACACAAATAATGTAAGATCATATTCTTCAATGATCATAGACTCAAGTGTAGAAATTCAAAATGGGTGGAAATTGGCAGGTTGGGTTAGGACAGAGACAGGGCATCTGTGGTCTTCTGTTCCCAAATAAGTTAAGTATTTGAGCAAAAAGCACAGTGTATAGATCAGTGGTACCCCATCAGGGCCATCTGCATGTGAATGGATTAAGTGCTTCATAAAAATGCAAATTCCTCCATCCTACACTAAGGTCACTAAACCAGAATTTTGGGGGATGGTGCCAAGGCATTTTGTTTTTAACATACACTTCCAATGATGCTGATAAGTAACCAAGGTTGATGTCTCTAAACCCCCTGGCAGCAGTGATTTGTAGAAAACTTTCACCTTCATTGTCTTATCTGTCCAATGTGTGAGTGACGGACTAGACCTCTGAATGCATTACCCAGATGGTTTGGTGTCATGAAGACTTAGTCACTACTTATACAAAACTATTTTCACATATAACTGTGCAATTCTTTCTATGATGACTGCTTTTGTTTTTTTTTTTTTTTTAGAAAGTCACGTTCTTTTATTTATTTATTTATTTATTTATGACTGTGTTGAGTCTTCGTTTCTGTGCGAGGGCTTTCTCCAGCTGCGGCAAGTGGGGACCACTCTTCATCGCGGTGCACGGGCCTCCCACCATCGCGGCCTCTCTTGTTGCGGAGCACAGGCTCCAGACGCGCAGGCTCAGTAATTGTGGCTCACGGGCCCAGTTGCTCCGTGGCATGTGGGATCTTCCCAGACCAGGGCTCGAACCCGTGTCCGCTGCATCGGCAGGCAGACTCTCAACCACTGCGCCACCAGGGAAGCCCCAAGATGACTGCTTTTATTTCCATGAAAATCGAGACTACAATACATCTAATTATACTCACAGAATGCCTCTTGTTCATGAGTTTGGATTTTGGAATTTCTTATTTAATTTTTCAATGATGGAGATGGGACAGAGGGAGCATAGTTTCCTTTAAAACCTAATTTTCAACTTTATAAATTCTTCAAGACTCATTATAACATATTTTTCCAGGGATCAGTAATAATGTGGTGCTTACATTTCATAAAAAACCCACACTGGAGATGAAAATATATGCTGCTCTGCTTGCTGGCATTCCATTTGGAGAGTATTTTATGAAAGTGTCAGGCAGATGAGTAAAATGTCCTTATCCATATTCAAATTTGCCAGGAAAACCCATTGGCAAAATGGCTTCTAATAATTTGAAGTAACTTAATATACTGTAAGTAAAAGCCCTTTTCCCCGTTTGTTTTCTTAAGTGAGAGAAATATCACCCAAGATTGCATTAATGTGACTGTTGAAAAGCTTCCATATGTCTCCAGAAAGACCAAGGAGTACTGAGGGATTTTGCCCTTGGTACAAGGGATTTCCTTGACCAAGTGAGTGCATTTGCCTTCCAGGTGTATCATAAAGGTCAGGAAGATGTGTCTGGATGAATTGCAGGGACGTAAACTCTGTCTACTTCAGGTTCCCTTAGTTCCAGGCTGGAGAGTGGGGAAATGACCAATACTTGCTCGTGGATGACAACCGAGGAGCTGATTCTTCGGTGGAATGGAGTCAAACAGATCCTGGTTTGGATCCTGGCATGTGCCCTTGGGCAAGCTATCTAGCCTGCTGTGCATCTACTTCCTCATCTGTAAAATGAGCATGAGTATAGTATCAGCCTCCATGGGGCTGCTGTATGTGTTCTATGCCAAGGTACATCAAGCTGCACACCCAGTACAATCAACTGTCAATTTTCTTATTATCTGGTGCTGTAGACCCCCCAGACCTTTCCCAGTGGACCCCATGAGCATTCGACTATGTTGCTTTTACAATGTATAAATGAGTTGCTGTCTTATTCAGCTTTTGTCTACACATGGATGGTTTTTATAATAAGGCAGAAAAGCTAGATTACTCTGTGTGAAAAAAAAAAAGAAAGAAAGAAAATCTCCTGGCATGGTGAGGTTGGGTAGGCATTTCATGGATTGTCAATTGTCTGAGATGATATATGTGATTTGGATAGATGGATTAGAGTGGGGAGCTGATGGACAAAAGCCTCTCAACTACACATACTGCCAGCTTGCTGGGGGGTCCAATATTCCACCCTTAAGACATGCAGGTTAGGTGAGGGCATGGGGGGCAGTTCTCCTGAGGAAAACTGGCACCACCTGGCAGAGTCTTGGGAGAATAAGATGTATGTGTTTTGTGGGGGAGAAACATGGAGACATGAGTGCTGTGAGTCCAGTGGAGCCAGTGAACCAAGAAGGGCAACAAAGACCCTGCTGTGATACCATCACCACTGTAGCCCAGCTCCCTCCACACTCCGCTCACAGAAGGTGCCCTGTGGTCATATGACTGCAAAGTAGGTTCTTCCCCTTGTCCTTCCAGAATTCCTCAGGCCTTAAGGACTCTTTTTCCTATCTCCTGACACCCCTTTGTCCTAAGTGTCCTTTAAGTCTCAGCTTATCCAGAGCTTTGCCAGCCTTTTAAAATAATTTCAATCTGAATGCCTTGAGACTGGGATTATATTCAGTTGCCTCCATTCCTAGCTCTGGCAGCCCCAGGCTTCACTATTTTCCCCTCCTGCCTGATCCTCTTGGCATTTAAATCTATTGCCTTTGGGAAGATATGATTTCCTTCAGGGAGTTTTCATTGTAGCCCCCAAGAATCAAGCATTTCTCTGTACTTCTACAGCATTCTCTATTCCTTCATCACAGTGCTTCTGACACAATATTTTTTCTGTGATTTTATCTGGAAATAGTTATAGATTCATAGAAGTTGCAAAAATGGTACAGAGAGATATATCTATCATCCAGCTTCCCCCAATGGTAATATTTTATATAACTATAGAACATTCTCAAAACCAGGACATTGACATTAGCATGATGTAGTTAACTACTGGACTACAGATCTTACTTGGTTTCACCAGTTCTTACATGAACTCATTTGTGTGTATGTTTCTGTGTATAGTTATATGACATTTTATCACATGTATAGCGATAAAGACTCTCTCCTTGACCAAATTCTAGTCATGCTCCTCTGAGGTCTTTTCAACTAGGCCCTATCCTTGGACATGTTCTAAAGAGCCCAATGTTAGCAAGAATCCTGCTAAGTCAGTTTAACCAGAATTCCCCACCCTCCCTACCTGATAACCCTTGATATCTGACCGAATTCCTCACCTCTCAACACCCCCTGGGGGATGTCTGATCACACTGACCAGCCTTCAGCAAGAATCTCCCTCCCTTTACACTTGATGTGTCCTTTTAGTAATTTTCCATCCATCAATGCTCTGCCTCTCCCCAACCCTGCTCCCTGGCTATAAACACCTACTTTTCCTTGTTATATTCAGAGTTGAGCTCAATCTCTTTCCCTTACAGCAAAAAGTCATTTTAGTAGTCCCAATTTCTATCATGATAGTCCCCCTGAATAAAGTCTGTCTTATCATTTAAACAAGTGTAAAGAATAAATGTTCTTTCTTTAACAATAAAGATTACTCTAAGCACCACCACAGTCAGTTACAGAACTTTCCCTCACTTCCAGGGATTCTCTCTCCACACCGTATCTTCTCCTTACACTTGTCTGATGCCTCCAGCAGATGGTCAGACCCCTCAGGGTAGAGTTTTGTTCACCCCTGAATCTCATATGAAACAGAGTAAGGTGCTCAGAAAATATAAATTGAATAAAGGGTGAATGAATCCAGAGTCATTCTGGAATGACTGCTGCATGCTCAGCGCTGTACTGCGGGGGCGTCAGAGGCACCAGAACGTGATTTCCTGCCCCCTGGTGGCTGCTGAAGTCCTGGGCAAAGAGGCTGGCCTTGGGTAGGAAAGATTCTGCACTTCAAAGCTTAGAACTTCCAGGGGCAAACAGGTGGGCTTGAAGCCCCACATGCCCACAAGTCATTTTCTGGTCTTCATGTTGGTTTTAGGAAACCCATTTGGGCACCTCTTATGTCAGAGTGTTTTGGCACTGAAGGAAGTCAGTGATATACAGACACTAGCTGACAAGCTGCTCAAGCAGCTGGGGTGGATCTTTTTAAGATCTCTCTGTGCTCACCCTTTTCCCAGAAAAATTATTCAGAGTGGAAGAGCCCATCTTCTTCCACCATCATTTCCACCCCCACATTTTCAAGATATGTTTGGATTTTATCCTCCCTCTACCACCCGGATACATAGAAGAGTTAAGAAACAGACTCAATAGGAACATTTTTCTAAGGCTTTTGTTTTGATCTTGTCCATTATTTTCTCCCTGTTTTTGTTTACTTACTTGTTTACTTACTTTGTTTGCATACTTGGGTAGGTTGTTTGGAGAAATTTTATGAGTACAGATCATGTAGCCAAGATTAATTTTGTCCCATAATCAAATCTATTCCTGTGACAAAAAAAATTTAGCTTAAGTTTAAAAGCATTTGGTGAATAAAATTAATCAACTAAATAAAATGCACTCTGTCCAATACATATAGATGTTCTGTCAACAAGACAAATGGACTCAGTAGTATAAGTATCTGTGTGGATGAAATGCATAATAATGTAATTACTTTGCCAACAAAATGCTAAGTTGCTTTAATCATTCTGTTCATAACATAATGTAAAGTGATTTAGTGGGTAAAATGAATCAGCTTACAAATTGTTTTATGGTCATAATGTAGGGCTTTGGTGAAATGTGTATTGATGATAATAATTTTATGGGTAAATAATTTTTCAATTAAAATGTCTTTTCACAGACAAAATGGGAGTGTTACAAATGGCTCCCGATAACCGCATGCCAAGTAGCAGGCAGAAAGCGCTGTCACCCACACTAACCAAAGCCTCAACTGAAAAGGCTTGCAAGCTCAAAGGTGATTAATTTTTATCAAATTTGTAATTTCCTTCCCTCCCATTTGAGGAGGCTTTTCTTCCTGCTTTTACTGACCAGTAACAAAAATTAGATCCCGTGACCCGCCCACCAATCACTGGCTGCCATGGTTCTTTCCTGGGCCTTAATGGACTATGCAGTATTGTTCATTAGAACCAGGTGCACTTAGAACCAGGGCAGTTCTTCCTGTTATCTTACATGGACCCCATTATCTTCAGTGCAATTATTACTGCACCTGTGAAAATGGAATAAATAATTACAGTAGAGTGTTGTGGGGTTTTTTAACATCTTTATTGGAGTATAATTGCTTTACATTGTTGTGTTTGTTGCTGCTGTATAACAAAGTGAATCAGCTATACGTATACATATATACTCATATCCCCACCCTCTTGCATCTCCCTCCCACCCTCCCTATCCCACCCCTCTAGGTGGTCACAAAGCACCAAGCTGATCTCCCTGTGCTATGTGGCCGCGCCCCATTAGCTACCTATTTTCAAGTGTATATATGTCAATGCCACTCTCTCAATTCATCCCAGCTTACCCTTCCCCTCCCCGTGTCCTTAAGTCCATTCAGTAGAGTGGTTTTTAATTTGAAGGTTGTAATGGAGGAAAAAAATGTTTCTATTTGGGCTAATTGTCATAATTCCTTTTTAGCAAGATGCAATACCACACCTCCCCACCCCCAATTGCTGTCCAGTTGGAACTTCAATTACTTTTTCAAAGTCTTAGTTGCTTGGAGACGGCTCCTTCCCCGATTAGTTAGCCTTGTTAGAAAGAAGAGCCGTTTGTTCTCTCCATAACAAGACACAGGGGTGAAGGGCCCACCCTTGTCCTACCAAGAGAGGTGGGAAGCAGTTCCCCAACATGCCTCCCTGGCGTGGGCACTGCTTGCACAGTGACGTCTGTCCTTCCCTCCTCGAGCAAGGCAGCTTTGTTTCTGTCCCTGTTGAGAGGCCCATATCCTTTCAGGTTTCCTTTTCTGCAGGCCAGTCGCACTGGAAATGAAGCATCTTTTAAGACTGTACAGAGGAGAGGGTCATGTCAGAGATGCTGGGCAGTTCTGTGGAGAGGCGGCACAGTCAACCGGTGAGAGCAGAGACTGCTGCGTAGACAGATCTGGAGTGGAAGTTGGCTCTGCTGCTTCTTGGCTGGCTTATCTTGAGCAAGTCACTTTACCGTTCTGAGCCTCCATTTTTGCATCTTATAGAATAAGAATAAAGTAGTATCTACTTTAGATTGCAGAGACAATTAAATGAGATAACGAAAGTACTCACACAGTACACAGTAAATGACAGCTATTATTGTCACTGGAGTCACTACCACTCAGATAGGCCCTGGGACCAGGAGGTGGGACAGCAAGAAAAAAATATACAGTGTATAGCCCTACCTTCCCTTAGGAAGAGGAATTAATTGACGATGGTGGAATAAAAAATTCAGATGTATTTGTCCCCTCCTGATTTATGCTGAATCTCAGCTGGGGTTTCCGACTGCATACACAGCCCCCTCATTATTGTCTTCTCTTCCTCCCTGGAAGCCAGGGCCCTTGAGGGTCCTGCCCACTGCCTGCAGTGCTCTCAAGACCTGTGGGAAGAGTGCTGGCACGTTGCTCAAGAGATTGCCACCATGGGCTTTCAAAGCCCAGTCTCATTTTCCTCCACAGATAATTGATCCCCTCGTCTCCATTATGGCTCACAGTTTGTCCAACCCAACATCAGAGGCAGGGCTGCCTCAGGATCCAGGGGACCTCTCTGAAGATGGCCTCTTTGGTTTCTGCCTGAGATCTCCCTTTGTGCAACTCTGGCCTTGTCCCTGGAGCTGGGTGGGGCAGATAGCAGCCATTACCTTGTCTTTTAGTAAAAGCACCCAATTTGGGGGAGAGAACCACTCTTTCTGTTCTCTCAGCTCAGTGAGCCATGTCTCTCTGACCACTGTGACTAGTTTCAGCATGAAGACATGACCAGTGGGCCCACTTCCAAGTGGTAGCTGGTTGATGGTCAGCTTGCTGTGCTGGGTGAGACCTGGGCCACCCCAGAGCTGAGCCCTTGCTCTGCCTTGTCCACCCTCTGTGCCAGGAATGGCACAGGACTGGGACAGAGGCTGGGGCAGATATTGTATCAGCCTGCAAACAGGCCCATTGGGTAAGAACTTTAAAATGGTGAGCACAATCCTTCATGTGAGGAAATATTGGAGGGACCATGGGTGGAGGTCTTATTTGGTGGTGAGTGAGGGAAGTGACATTTATTGAGGTATGTGATACACTGTACACCTACCTGACATAAATTATCCAGTTTCATTCTCAAGCTTGTCCCATTATGTTAATATTATCCCCATTTAAAAGTTCTGTGTTAGATAAGGATTTGAGATTTATATAATCTCAGGGAAGTTATTTAATCTCTTTGTGACATACTTAACTAACCTCTTATACAAGAGAGAGAAAGTAAGTTTCCCCTTTAGACCTCAGTTGTACGATAATTTTCAATGATATTGAAAAAGAAAACAAATAATAATAGTAAAGGTTTATAATTTGATCTACAGTCACTCCTTCGTACCAAAGGGTTCCACATCTGCAGAGTCAACCAACTGTGGATCAAAAATGTTTGAAAAAAAAAAAATCTCAGGACATTCTAAAATGCAAAACTTGAATTTGCTGTATTCCAGCAACTATTTACATAGCATTTACAATACATTGCATTAGGTATTATATGTAATGTAGAGATGATTTAAAGTATAAGGGAGGATGTGCATAGGTTACATGTAAATACTAAGCCATCATATATAAGGGACTTGAACATCTGCAGATTTTGGTATTCACATGGGGTTCTGGAACTAATCTCCCCCACCCAGATATTGAGGGATGACTGTATTTATATAATACAAAATGTAGTCTGATTTAAATTGTCCATATCCTTCAAAACAAATATCTGCCATCTAAAAGATAAAAAAATAAAAAATACAAGGGTGAGCAGATTGAAGCAGTAAATGTCTTTTCTCCCAACCCTCAGTGCCCCATGGGCTGGCTCCCTAGGATTGGCCCTGCTGCCCTTTTCATAAGCTGAGGTTATCACACCTGCAGTCACCTCCCCAAAGAGTGGGTTCTGGTGGGAGGGCAGAGGTGGATAGGAAGTTGGGCTGAATCAGGGAAAGCTATTACATACATTGTCTTATTTAATTATTACAACAACCCTGTGAGGTAAGCACTATTATCATCTCTATTTTAAAGATGAGGAAACAGAAATTCAGGGAGGTTAAGTAACCTGCCCAAGGTGTATACTTAGAGCCCGGGTTGGGATGGACTTCAAGTTTGTGTTCTCTCTCCTACTATGATGTACCTAACGAGATATTCTGAGATAGAAATCAACTTTTTACCCATTCATTCTGTCTTCATCTTTGCACATTTCTTAGGCAATTGTCACTCTCGAGAGATGATAGATACAAAGATGATCAAGACACAAATCTGGTACTTGAGAAGTTCAAAGGTAGCAGGAAGCGGGAGGGGGCACTCAATAATTTTAGTACAGAATATTTGTTAAACCTTGCTTCTTTTAAGGAAGATAAGTTTTCAAAACTAAACAGAAGGAAAAAAAGTACTTGTCAAGAAATCATATTGTAAAACGTGGTCACAACTTGCTAATTTCTTTTCAGATGATTTTAAACAATGGAATTCTGCAGCATTTTAGCAAACAATTATGTCAAAATTCAGAATTTCTGGAAATTGCTAAAAACCGGATTTTAGAGAATCGGAGAACCATAAGGATGGCATGAGCCTTGTGGGCCTGTAGTTGTCAGTGCCTCTTTTCTGGGCTCTGATTGAGTGGATCCATTAAAAGATAGGAGAGATGACCAATGGGACCTAATCAGACCTCCTGAGCCAGCTCCTCCTCTCTTTGTATTTGGGTTCTGCTGGAGATAATTCCCATAGGGAGTCATGAGATTTTTAAACTTTTTTTTGTTTGTTGGATAATAAAGAGACACAGACCTTTAATGTACTAACGTACACAGACAATACTTGTAAGTTTTTTGAAATTAGATACTTTTTCTTGGGGATTATTCTTGGCCTTTGCTGTTTTACAGGTAAGATTTCAGCAGATGAGAGAAAAATGTACGAATATAGAAGGAGAATGGGAAACCATTTTTCTGTTAAGCTGAGAAAAGAGAACAAATAGGTTAAAGAAACTTGGAGTCCTGTCTTTGAAAAGTCATTTCAAGTTCCATTCAGCTGCACAATCTGGCTCCGAGCTACTGTGACAGCTAGGCATAGGCATTTGGCTGTCAAACACTCAGATGAACTTGTGTGCATGATTCAAACTGAAAGGTTAACCAGCCTTACAGAGCCAGTCAGCAGGATGGGCAAGGCAGCTAAAGCCTGGTGCAGGGGGGGGCGCTTCCTCCCAATGTAGTGTGTCCTGGGGTTCTACAGCAAATGTGCTTCTTTGCCTAGAGTCAGGCACTTAGCTGGGAAAAGTACTGTGGAAAATAGGACCCAGTGTGTATGGCCTCTCTGCTTGCATCAACTCACCAACCTCCCCAAGTCAGGGCCAAGCTCACTAATTGGGTGCAGGTGGATTTCATTATGACATTTTTCAGAGACTGGCTTGAACTCTGACAAAATCCTGCTTTTATGTGCTTGTCTGTTTTCTATAATGAGACAATCAATAGTTTTCCTCTCTTTCCTATTTTGCTTTATAGGTTAAATATGTGTAATAAATTCTGTCTTTTGGACCTCATGATGAAATAAACCTGCTATAGAATTTTTTCTTTTATATTGTTTTCATTAATTTGTTCACATTAAATTTAGTTATTTAGCTCAGTGATATCTGAGTTTCATCATACAGTCCATTAGTAAAGCCTTTGGAGCATGCCCCCCCTGCAATATATCAGTATTTATTTATAAATTATAAATATGTTCTATCTTTAGCTAATAGCTGAAGGCACCATTGACCCTTAGGGTGAGGCTTATCATTAATGACAGTATATATAAAAAACCTACTGATTGTTTTGTTTGTTTTTGTTGATTTTTGGACCGATCTAATTAGATAATGATGATTTTAGCCTCGTAATGTGGCTGACAAAGAGCTCAAACTAGGAGATGCAGTTCTGTCACCCCATTTTCTTATTGATCCCTTCTTCTCACTTCATCAGTATTATCTGCATTTTGCAGTTTCTCTGTAGGAAACTACTTAAGCCTTCTGTTCATTGGTCAGTATTGGTTTGACTAAAACAAGATATTACTATCCTCAAATCCACTAACCAAGCACAACTAAATTGCAGAAGGAACACTCAGTTCTGATCTGTGAAACTCTTCATTCCTCTCAAGGTACCTCATGGAATGCATAGGACATGTGCCATCTGACAACCTGGGAGAGGGATTCAGGGACAATCATGCATTAACTAACAGTAAACATTTTGTTCTTATTATTTCTAATGTTTCTGTCCTGTACTCCAGTGGATTGTCCTGTGCATGCATCCTGGGAGGGCATGTAATGGTTTACAAGACAGTGTCTGAAACCTGCAGACCTTTGTTGGATCTGAGGACCCAGTTTGGGGACCTTCTCTGAGGCAGGGGGAGATATGGAACTAGCAGGGGTTGAGCCACGAGGTGACCAAATTCCTGATGTGGAAGTGGCTTCAGAAAGGAACACGTGGTACGTCAAAGTGTCAAAGGTAAGCTTCATTAGGTCCCATTTGTCTATTTTATTTATTTATTTATTTTTTAACATCCTTATTAGAGTATAATTGCTTTACAATGCTGTGTCAGTTTCTGCTTTATAACAAAGTGAATCAGTTATACATATACATATGTCCCCATATCTCTTCCCTCTTGCATCTCCCTCCCTTCCACCCTCCCTGTCCCACCCCTCTAGGTGGTCACAAAGCACCGAGCTGATCTCCCTGTGCTATGCGGCTGCTTCCCACTACCTATCTATTTTACGTTTGGTAGTGTATATATGTCCATGCCACTCTCTCAGTCTGTCACATCTTACCCTTCCCCCTCCCCATATCCTCAAGTCCATTCTCGAGTAGGTCTGCATCTTTATTCCCGTCTTGCCTCTAGCTTCTTCCGACCATTTTCTTTCTTTCTTTTTTTTTCTTTTTTTTAGATTCCATATATATGTGTTAGCATACAGTATTTGTTTTTCTTTTTCTGACTTACTTCACTCTGTATGACAGTCTCTAGGTCCATCCACCTCACTACAAATAACTCAGTTTTGTTCCATTTTATGGCTGAGTAATATTCCATTGTATATATGTGCCACATCTTCTTTATCCATTCATCTGTCGATGGACACTTAGGTTGCTTCCATGTCCTGGCTATTGTAAATAGAGCTGCAATGAACATTTTGCTACATGACTCTTTGAATTATGGTTTTCTCAGTGTATATGCCCAGTACTGGGATGGCTGGGTCATATGGTAGTTCTATTTTTAGTATTTTAAGGAACCTCCATATTGTTCTCCATAGTGGCTGTATCAATTTACATTCCCACCAACAGTGCAAGACGGTTCCCTTTTCTCCACACCCTCTCCAGCATTTATTGTTTATAGATGTTTTGATGATGGCCATTCTGGCCGGCGTGAGATGATATCTCATTGTACTTTTGATTTGCATTTCTCTAATGATTAATAATGCTGAGCATTCTTTCATGTGTTTGTTGGCAATCTGTATATCTTCTTTGGTGAAATGTCTCTTTAGATCTTCTTCCCATTTTTGGATTGGGTTGTTTGTTTTTTTGATATTGAGCTGCACGAGCTGCTTGTAAATTTTGGAGAGTAATCCTTTGTCAATTGCTTCATTTGCAAATATTCTCTCCCATACTGAGGATTGTCTTTGCATCTTGTTTATGATTTCCTTTGCTGTGCAAAAGATTTTAAGTTTCATTAGGCCCCCATTTGTTTATTTTTGTTTTTATTTCCATTTCTCTAGGAGGTGGGTCTAAAAGGATCTTGCTGTGATTTATGTCAAACAGTGTTCTGCCTAGGTTTTCCTCTAAGAGTTTTATAGTGTATGGCCTTACATTTAGATCTTTAATCCATTTTGAGTTTATTTTTGTGTATGGTGTTAGGGAGTATTCTAATTTCATTCTTTTACATGTAGCTGTCCAGTTTTCCCAGCACCACTTATTGAAGAGACTGTCTTTCTCCATTGTATATCCTTGCCTCCTTTGTCATAGATTAGTTGACCATAGGTGCGTGGCTTTATCTCTGGGCTTTCTATCTTGTTCCATTGATCTATGTTTCTGTTTCTATGCCAGTACCATATTGTCTTGATTACTGTAGCTTTGTAGTATAGTCTAAAGTCAGGGAGTCTGATTCCTCCAGCTCCGTCTTTTTCTCTCAAGACTGCTTTGGCTATTCGGGGTCTTTTGTGTCTCCATACAAATTTTAAGATGATTTGTTCTAGTTCCATAAAAAATGCCATTGGTAATTTGATAGGGATTGCATTGAATCTGTAGATTATTTTGGGTAGTATAGTCATTTTCACAATATTGATTCTTCCAATCCAAGAACATGGTATATCTCTCCATCTGTTGGTATCATCTTTAATTTGTTTCATCAGTGTCTTATAGTTTTCTGCATACAGGTCTTTTGTCTCCCTAGGTAGGTTTATTCCTAGGTATTTTATTCTTTTTGTTGCAATGGTAAATGGGAGTGTTTCCATAATTTCTCTTTCAGATTTTTCATCATTAGTGTATAGGAATGCAAGAGATTTTTGTGCATTTATTTTGTATCTTGCAACTTTACCAAATTCATTGATTAGCTCTAGTAGTTTTCTGGTGGCATTTTTAGGATTCTCTATGTATAGTATCATGTCATCTGCAAACAGTGACAGTTTTACTTCTTGTTTTCCAATTTTTATTCCTTTTATTTCTTTTTCTTGTCTGATTGCCATGGCTAGGACTTCCAAAACTATGTTGAATAATAGTGGTGAGAGTGGACATCCTTGTCTCGTTCCTGATCTTAGAGGAAATGCTTTCAGTTTTTCACTGTTGAGAATGATGTTTGCTGTGGGTTTGTCATATATGGCCTTTATTATGTTGAGGTAGGTTTCCTCTATGCCAACTTTCTGGAGAGTTTTTATTATAAATCGGTGTTGAATTTTGTCAAAAGCTTTTTCTGCATCTATTGAGATGATCATATGGTTTTTATTCTTCAATTTGTTAATATGGTGTATCACATTGATTGATTTGCATATATTGAAGAATCCTTGCATCCCTGGGATAAATCCCACTTGATCGTGGTGTATGATCCTTTTAATGTGTTGTTGGATTCTGTTTGCTAGTATTTTGTTGTGGATTTTTGCATCTATATTCATCAGTGATATTGGTCTGTAATTTTCTTTTTTTGTAGTATCTTTGTGTGGTTTTGGTATCAGGGTGATGGTGGCCTCATAGAATGAGTTTGGGAGTGATCCTTCCTCTGCAATTTTTTGTAAGAGTTTGAGAAGGATGGGTGTTAGCTCTTCTCTACATGTTTGATAGAATTCACCTGTGAAGCCATCTGGTGCCTGGACTCTTGTTTGTTGGAAGATTTTTAATCACAGTTTCAACTTCATTACTTGTGATTGGTCTGTTCATATTTTCTGTTTCTTCCTGGTTCAGTCTTGGAAGGTTATAACTTTCTAAGAATTTGTCCATTTCTTCCAGGTTGTCTATTTTATTGGCATAGAGTTGCTTGTAGTAGTCTCTTAGGATGCTTTGTATTTCTGCGGTGTCTGTTGTAACTTCTCCTTTTTCATTTCTAATTTTATTGATTTGAGTCCTCTCCCTCTTTTTCTTGATGAGTCTGGGTAATGGCTTATCAATTTTGTTTATTTTCTCAAAGAACCAGCTTTTAGTTTTATTGATCTTTGCTATTGTTTTCTTTGTTTCTATTTTATTTATTTCTGCTCTGATGTTTATGATTTCTTTCCTTCTGCTAACTTTGGGTTTTGTTTGTTCTTCTTTCTCTAGTTCCTTTAGGTGTAAGGTTAGATTGTTTACTTGAGATTTTTCTTGTTTCTTTAGGTAGGCTTGTTTGGCTATAAACTTCCCTCTTAGAACTGCTTTTGCTGTATCCCATAGGTTTTGGATCATCGTGTTTTCATTGTCATTTGTCTCTAGGTATTTTTTGATTTTCTCTTTGATTTCTTCAGTGATCTCTCGGTTATTTAGTAACGTATTGTTTAGCCTCCATGTGTTTGTGTTTTTTACATTTTTTCCCCTGTAATTCATTTCTAATCTCATAGCATTGTGGTCAGAAAAGTTGCTTGATATGATTTCAATTTTCTTAAATTTAATGAGGCTTGATTTGTGACCCAAGATGTGATCTATCCTGGAGAATGTTCTGTGCACACTTGAGAAGAAAGTGTAATCTGCTGTTTTTGAATGGAATGTCCTATAAATATCAATTACATCTATCTGGTCTATTGTGTCATTTAAAGCTTCTGTTTCCTTATTTATTTTCATTTTGGATGATCTGTCCATCGGTGTAAGTGAGGTGTTAAAGACCCCCACTATTATTGTGTTACTGTCAATTTCCTCTTTTATAGCTGTTAGCACTTGCCTCATGTATTGAGGTGCTCCTATGTTGGGTGCATATATATTTATAATTGTTATATCTTCTTCTTGGATTGATCCCTTGATCATTATGTAGTGTCCTTCCTTGTCTCTTGTAACATTCTTTATTTTAAAGTCTATTTTATCTGATATGAGTACAGCTACTCCAGCTTTCTTTTGATTTCCATTTGCAAGGGATATCTTTTTCCATCCCCTCACTTTCAGTCTGTATGTGTCCCTAGGTCTGAAGTGGGTCTTTTGTAGACAGCATATATATGGGTCTTGTTTTTGTATCCATTCAGCAAGCCTGTGTCTTTTGATTGGAGCATTTAATCCATTCACGTTTAAGGTAATTATCGATATGTATGTTCCTATGACCATTTTCTTAATTGTTTTGGGTTTGTTTTTGTAGGTCCTTTTCTTCTCTTGTGTTTCCCACTTAGAGAAGTTCCTTTAGCATTTGTTGTAGAGCTGGTTTGGTGGTGTTGAATTCTCTTAGCTTTTGCTTGTCTGTAAAGCTATTGATTTCTCCATCAAATCTAAATGAGATCCTTACCAGGTAGGGTAATCTTGGTTGTAGGTTCTTCCCTTTCATCACTTTAAGTATATCATGCCACACCCTTCTGGCTTGTAGAGTTTCTGCTGAGAAATCAGCTGTTAACCTTATGGGAGTTCCCTTGTATGTTATTTGTCATTTTTCCCTTGCTGCTTTCAATAATTTTTCTTTGTCTTTAATTTTTGCCAATTTGATTAATATGTGTCTCGGCGTATTTCTCTTTGGGTTTAACCTGTATGTTACTCTCTGAGCTTCCTGGACTTGGGTGGCTATTTCCTTTCCCATGTTAGGGAAGTTTTCGTCTATAATCTCTTCAAATATTTTCTCTGGTCCTTTCTCTCTCTCTTCTCCTTCTGGGACCCCTATAATGCGAATGTTGCTGCGTTTAATGTTGTCCCAGAGGTCTCTTAGGCTGCCTTTATTTCTTTTCATTCTTTTTTCTTTAGTCTGTTCCGCAGCAGTGAATTCCACCATTCTGTCTTCTAGGTCACTTATCCGTTCTTCTGCCTCAGTTATTCTGCTATTGATTCCTTCTAGTGTAGTTTTCATTTCAGTTATTGTATTGTTCATCTCTGTTTGTTTGTTCTTTAATTCTTCTAGGTCTTTGTTAAACCTTTCTTGCATCTTCTCGATCTTTGCCTCCATTCTTATTCCAAGGTCCTGGATCATCTTCACTCTCATTATTATGAAATCTTTTTCTGGAAGGTTGCCTATCTCCACTTCATTTAGTTGTTTTTCTGGGGTTTTATCTTGTTCCTTCATCTGGTATATATATAGCCCTTTGCCTTTTCATCTTGTCTATCTTTCTGTGAATGTGGTTTTTGTTCCACAGACTGCAGGATTGTAGTTTTTCTTGCTTCTGCTGTCTGCCCTCTGGTGGTTGAGGCTATCTAAGAGGCTTGATGGGAGGCTCTGGTGGTGGGTAGAGCTGACTGTTGCTGTGGTGGTCAGAGCTCCATAAAACTCTAATCCACTTGACTGTTGATGGGTGTGGCTGGGTTCCCTCCCTGTTGGTTGTTTTGCCTGAGGCAACCCAACACTGGAGCCTACCTGGGCTCTTTGGTGGGGCTAATGACAGACTCTGGGAGGGCTCATGCCAAGGAGCACTTCCCAGAACCTCTGCTGCCAGTGTCCTTGTCCCCATGGTGAAACAGAGCCACCCCCCGCCTCTGCAGGAGACCTTCCAACACTAGCAGGTAGGTCTGGTTCAGTCTCCCCCAGGGTCACTGCTCCTTCCCTTGGGTCCTGATGCACACACTATTTTGTGTGCGCCCTCCAAGAGTGGGGTCTCTGTTTCCCCCAGTCCTGTTGTAGTCCTGCAATCAATTCCCACTAGGCTTCAAAGTCTGATTCTCTATGAATTCCTCCTCCCGTTGCTGGACCCTCAGGTTGGGAAGCCTGACGTGGGGCTCAGAACCTTCACTCCAGTGGGTGGACTTCTGTTGTATAAGTGTTCACCAGTCTGTGAGTCACCCACCCACCAGTTATGGGATTTGATTTTACACTGATTGCGACCCTCCTACCATCTCATTTTGGCTTCTCCTTTGTCTTTGGATGTGGGGTATCTTTTTTGGTGAGTTCCAGTGTCTTCCTGTCGATGATTGTCCAGCAGCTAGTTGTGATTCTGGTGTTCTTGCAAGAGGGAGTGAGAGCATGTCCTTCTACTCCGCCATCTTGGTTCCTCCCTCTGCCCTTCTTTTTTTTTTTTTTTTTTTTTTTTTTGCCCTTCTTTTTAAAAGGAGCAATCCAGGCTGAAGACTTCCCCATGGCATGGTTCCTTTTCCTTCTGCCTATTTTTTGATTGGGTTGTTTGTTTCTTTGATATTGAGCTACATGAGCTGTTTGTATATTTTGGAGATTAATCCATTGTTGGCCGCTTCATTTGCAAATATTTTCTGCCTTTCTGAGAGTTGTCTTTTCATTTTCTTTATGGTTTCCTTTGCTGTGCAAAATCTTTTAAGTTTAATTAGGTCCCATTTGTTTATTTTTGTTTTTATTTCCATTACTCTATGTGGAGGATCAAAAAAGATCTTGGTGTGATTTATGTCAGATAGTGTTCTGCCTATGTTTTCCTCTAAGAGTTTTATAGTATCCAGTCTTACATTTAGGTCTTTAATCCATTTTGAGTTTACTTTTGTGTATGGTATTAGAACAGTGGTCCCCAACCATTTTGGCACCAGGGACCAGCTTCTTGGAAGACAATTTTTCCATGGACCAGGGTCAGGGGATGGTTTTGGGAAGAACAAGTTCATTACATTTATTGGGCACTTTATTTCTATTACTATTACATTGTAATATATAGTAAAATAATTATGCAGAATCAGTGGGAGCCCTGAGCTTTTTTTCACTTGCCACTCACTGATAGGGTTTTGATGAGTCTGCAAGCAATTGATTTATTATTATCTCTGTGCAGTCAAACCTCTCTGTTAATGATAATCTGTATTTGCAGCTGCTCCCCAGTGATAGCATCGCTGCCTCAGCTCCACCTCAGATCATCAGGCATTAGATTCTCATAAAGAATGTGCAACCTAGATCCCTTGCATGTGGAGTTCACAGTAGGGTTCGTGATCCTATGAGAATCTAATGTCGCTGTTGATCTGACAGGAAGTGGAGCTCAGACGGTAATGCGAGTGATAGGGAGCGGATGTGAATACAGATGAAGCTTTGCTCGCTCGCCCACCACTCACCTCCTGCTGTGTGGCCTGGTTCCTAACAGGCCACAGACTGGTACTCTTCTGTGGCCCAGTAGGTGGGGACCCCTGTGTTAGAGAATGTTCTGATTTTATTCTTTTACATGTACCTGTCCATTTTTTCTCAGCACCACTTATTGAAGAGACTGTCTTTTCTCCAATGTATATTCTTGCCTCCGTTTTCATAGATTAGGTGACCATAGGTGCATGGGTTTATCTCTGGAACTTCTATCCTGTTCCATTGATCTATATTTCTGTGTCTGTGTCAGTACCATACTGTCTTGATTACTGCAGTTTTGCAATATAGTCTGAAGTCATGTAGCCTGACTCCTCCAGCTCCATTTTTCTTTCTCAAGATTGCTTTGGCTATTTGGAGTCTTTTGTGTATCCATACAATTTGTAAAATTTTTGGTTCTAGCTCTGTGAAAAATTCTGTTGGTAATTTGATAGGGATTGTACTGAATCTGTAGATTACTTTGGGTAGTATAGACATTTTGACAATATTGATTCTTCCAATCCAAGAACATGGTATATCTCTCCATCCATTTGTGTTATCTTTGATTTCGTTAATCAGTGTCTAATAGATTTCTGAGTACAGGTCTTTTGCCTTCTTAGGTAGGTTTATTCCTAGGTATTTTATTCTTTTTGATGTGACAGTAAATGGGATTGTTTCCTTAATTTCTCTTTCTGATTTTTTGTTTTTAGTGTATAGGAATGCAGGAGATTTCTGTGCATTAATTGTGTATTGTGCCACTTTACCAAATTCATTGCTGAGCTCTAGTAGTTTTCTGGTGGCATCTTTAGGGTTTTCTATATATAGTATCATGTCATCTGCAAACAGTGACAATTTTACTTCTGCTTTTTCCAATTTGTATTCTTTTATTTCTTTATCTTTGATAACCATGTCTAGGACTTCCAAAACTATGTTGTATAAAAGTCAGGGGATTGGAATCCTTATCTTGTTCCTGATCTTAGAGGAAATGCTTTCAGCTTTTCACCATTGAGAATGATGTTTGCTGTGGGATTTGTTATATATGACCTTTATTATGTTGAGGTAGGTTCCCTCCGAGCCCATTTCCTGGAGAGGTTTTATCATAAATGGATGTGAATATTGTCAGAAGATTTTTATACATTTATTGAGATGACCATATAGATTTTATTCTTCAATTTGTTAATGTGGTGTATCACAGTGATTGATTGGCAGGTACTGAAAAATCCTTACATCCCTGGGATAAATCCCACTTGGTAATGGTGTATGATCTTTTTAAGGTATTGTTGGATTCGGATTGCTAGTATTTTGTTGAGGAGTTTTGCGTCTATGTTCATCAGTGATATTGGCCTCTAATTTCCTTTTTTTGTGGTGTCTTTTTCTGGTTTTGATATCAGGGTGATGGTGACCTCATACAATGTGTTTGGGAGTTTTCCTTCCTCTGCAATTTTTTGGAAGAGTTTGAGAAGTATAGGTGTTAACTCTTCTCTAAATATTTGATAGAGTTCACTTGTGAAGCCATTTGGTCCTGGACTTTTGTTTGTTGGGAGTTTTTTTTAACACAGTTTCAATTTCAGTACTTGTGATTGGTTTGTTTATATTTTCTATTTCTTCCTCGTTCAGTCTTGGAAGGTTTTAGCTTTCTAGGAATTTGTCCATTTCTTCTAGATTGTCCATTTTATTGGCATTTAGCTGCTTGTAGTAGTCTCTTATGATCCTTTGTATTTCTGTGATGTCCATTGTAAATTCTTCTTTTTCATTTCAAATTTTATTGATTTGAGTCCTCTCCCTTTTTTTCTTGATGAGTCTGGCTATAGGATTATTAATTTTGTTTATCTTCTCAAATAACAAGCTTTTAGTTTCATTGATCTTTCTTATTGTTTTCTTAATCTCTATTTCATTTATTTCTGCTCTGATATTTATGATTTCTTTCCTTCTACTAATTTTAGGTTTTGTTTGTTCTTCTTTCTCTAGTTGCTTTAGGTGTACAGTTAGGTTGTTTATTTGAGATTTTCCTTGTTTCCTGAGGTAAGATTGTATTGCTATAAACTTCCCTCTTAGAACTGTTTTTGTTGCATCCCATAGGTTTTGGATCGTCATGTATTCATTGTCATTTGTCTCAGGTATTTTTTGATTTCCACTCTGATTTCTTCAGTGATCTATTGGTTGTTTAGTAACACATTGTTTAGCCTCCATGTGTTTGTGTTTTATACGTTTTTTTCCCTGTAATTGATTTCAAATCTCATAGCATTGTGGTTGGAAAAGATGCTTGATAATTTTTCAATTTTCTTAAATTTACTGAGGCTTGAATTTTTGGCCCAACACGTGGGCTATCCTGGAGGATGTTCCATGTGTACTTGAGAAGAGTGTGTATTCTGCTGCTTTTGGATGGAATGCCCTATAAATATCAATTTAGTCTATTTGGTCTAACGTGTCAATTAAGGCTTGTGTTTCCTTATTAATTTTCTGTCTGGATGATCTGTCCACTTGTGTAACTGGGGTGTTAAAGTCCCCCACTATTATTGTGTTACTGTTGATTTCCCCTTTTATGACTGTTAGCATTTGCCTTATATATTGAGGTGCTCCTATATTGGGTGCGTATATATTTACAATTGTTGTATCTTCTTCTTGGGTTGATCCCTTGATCACTATTTAGTGTCCTTCTTTGCCTTTTTTTTAAAGTTTATTTTGTCTGATGTGAGTATTTCTACTCCAGCTTTCTTTTGATTTCCATTTGCATGGAATATTTTTCTCCATCCCCTCACTTTCAGTCTGTATGTGTCCCTAGGTCTGAAGTGGGTCTCTTGTAGACAGCTTATCCAGAGGTCTTGTTTTTGTATCCACTCAGCCAGTTTATGTCCTTGGTTGGAACATTTAATCCATTCACATTTAAGGTAATTATCGATATGTATGTCTCTATTACCATTTTCTTAATTGTTTTAAGTTTGTTTTTGAAGATATTTATTTTCTTCCCTTCCTCTTTTGTTCTCTTCTCTTGTGGTTTGATAACAATCTTTGGTGTTGTGTTTGGGTTGCTTTTTCTTTTTTGTGTGTGTATCTACTGTAGTTTTGGGGTTTGCTCGTCCCATGAGGTTTTGATATAGCAGTCTATATATGTACAAGGTTGTTTTAAGTTGCTGGTCCCTTTTCCACCTTGAGAAGTTCCTTTAGCATTTGTTGTAAAGCTGATTTGGTGGTGTTGAATTCTCTTAGCTTTTGCTTGTCTGTAAAGCTTTTGATCTCTCTGTCAAATCTGAATGAGAACCTTGCTGGATAGAGTATTTTTGGTTATAGGTTTTTCCCTTTTATTACTTGAAATATGTTATGCCATTCCCTTCTGGTCTGCAGAGTTTCTGCTGAAAAATAGCTGATAACCTTATGGGGATTCCCTTGTATGTTATTTGTTGCTTTTCCCTTGTTGCTTTTAATGTTTTTTCTTTGTGTTTAATTTTTGTCATTTTGAATAATATTTGTCTCAGAGTGTTCCTCCTTGGGTTTAATCTTGCATGGGGATTTCTGCACTTTTTGGACCTGGAAGACTATTTTCTCTCCCATGTTAGGGAAGATTTTGACTATAAGCTCTTCAAATATTTTCTCAGACCGTTTCTCTTTCTCTTCTTCTGGGACCCATATAATTCAAGTGTTAGTGCATTTAGCATTCTCCCAGAAGTCTCTGAGGCTGTCCTCATTTGTTTTCATTATTTTTTCTTTATCCTCTTCTGTGGCAGTGACTTCCACCACTCTGATTTCCAGCTCACTTATTCGTTTTTCTGCCTCAGTTATTCTGCTATTGATTCCTTCTAGTGTATTTTTCATTCCAGTTATTGTACTTTTCATCTCTGTTTGTTCTTTAAATCTTCTAGCTCCTTGTTAAACATTTCTTGTATCTTCTCGATCTATGCCTCCAATCTTTTGCAAGATTTTGGATAATCTTTACTATCATTACTATGAATTCTTTTTCAGGTAGTTTGCCTATCTCCTCTTCATTTAGTTGTTCTTGTGGGTTTTTATCTTGTTTCTTTATTTGCAACATATTTCTCTGTCATCTCATTTTGTCTAACTTTCTGTGTTTGTGATCTCCTTTCCTCAGGCTGTAGGATCATAATTCTTTTTGTTTCTGGTGTCTGTCCCTGGTTAGTGAGGTTGGTCCAGGGGCTTGTCCAGGCTTCCTGATGGGAGGGGCTGGTTCCTGCCCTCTGGTGGGTGGAGCTGGGTCTTTTCCCTCTAGTGGGCAAGGCCTTGTCAAGGAGTTTGTTTTGAGGTGGCTGTGAGCTCATTATAACTTTAAGCAGCCTGTCTGCTGATGAGTGGAGCTGTGCTCCTATCTTGTTGGTTGTGTGGCCTGAGGCTTCCCAGCACTGCAGTCTGCAGGTTGTTGGGTGGGACTGGGTCTTGGTGTTGAAATGTGGACCTCTAGGAGAGCTCACACAGATCAATATTCCCTGGGGCTTCTGCTACCAGTGTCTTTGCCCCAACAGTGAGCTATAGTAGACTTTTGCCTCCTAGGAGATCCTCCATAACCCCTAGGTATGTGTAGCCCATGTTCCTATGGAGATACTGCTGTGTGCTGGGTCCCAGTTCATGTGAGACCTTGTGTGTGCCCTCCAAGATTTGAGTCCCTGTTTCCCCCACCCCTGTGGAGCTCCTGCACTCAAGCCCTACTGGCCTTCAAGGCTAAATGCTCTTGGGGTTCTTCCTCCTGATGCCAGACCCTCAGACTGTCTTGGAGTGCTATTTTTATGTAGGAAAGTCCCTGTGTAGCCTGAGTGGTTTAATATTTTTTGGTACAAGGCATGTTTTTAGTATAAATGTCACCACCTCTTTCCTCAGTGTATGCTGGTCATTATCCCCATGATAGAAGGTGTGACTGATGATGCGGTGATCAGAGCCTGCACTGGATATTGAGCAGGGCCTCCCCTTTACTCTGTGGTTGTCACTGCCCTGTCAGATTTGAGGTCTACTCCCTAATTGTTGGAGTAGAGGCCCCCAGATCTGTTTCCTAGCTGTGTATCTGATCTGCAGTGCAAGGTAGATGGGATTGAAGCACTCCCACATGAAGGGAAGCCACTGAGTATTCCTCCTCTGGAGCTGTTCACCTGTGGGTGTGCCCTGTTGTGTCACCTTTCACCCACTGTGTGAGCTCTCAGGTTACACTGTTGTTGGCACTGCTCTAAGTCCCACCTTAACTGTGGGTATGCTGGCAATTGGCCCTAGTGTGTCTCAGACATTGTTTTCACCAGGCCATCAGCATAGATGCACTGAAGTCAGGTCCTAGGATTGCAGTAATCATGGATCTGGACCTGCTGTGGTCACTACTGGAGCAGCTGAGACTCTGGCTTGGCCCAACCCCCACATGTATGTGCCCACAAGGTCTACAACTGGTAAAACTAGACCCGTCTTGGCTGCTGGAACACTCGTTGTCTGTTAGGCACTGAGTTTACAAAGCTGGTCACAAGGATGTCAATTCTCAGTTTGCACAGCTATGAGGAAAGATTTTAGCTTTTCTTCCTTAGTTGCATGGCCTCTGGGTCTCAACTGTGGTTTCAGCCTCACCTCTACGTGTGCGCTATCCACAGAAGTATGACCCTGAGGCTGCCCAGGAGCACACGAGTCCACCCCAGTGTGGAAGCAGCATCAGCTGGGGTCATGTGAGCCCCAGTGGGGATGTGTCATGCAGGGAAGCTGGCAGCCATGGGCGTGAGAGAGCCAGTCCCAGTGAGAGCCCTTCCTAGTGCCCGGGGAGGCAGGGGTCATCATGTGGGGAGAGAGGCTGCAATAGTGGCTACACCCATTCTGCATCATTCAACAGTGGTGCTTCACTTCTATGGCGGTCTGGGCTTCCTCTAGGAGCATTACTGGTTGCGAGTTTTCTCACTCCCATCCCCTCAGGCTTTCTCCTCACAGCCAACATCAGTCCTCTCCACTCGTTTTCTCTCCAAACACCATGTTCGAGCACCCAGCTCTTGTTCACACTGGCAGACACGTGTCTCAGGCTAGGACCTGCAGGGCTGTAGCACAGACCATCTTTGTAGGTCTCATTCTGCCCTGTCTGCCACAGACCAGTTGCTGTGTTCTCCTCTGATAGCCCCCAGAGGTCCCCTTCTGTCCCAACTGATCTATCTGCTGGTGAGGGGGCTTCCCAGATGTAGGAACCTCTCTCCTCCTTCAGCTCCCCACCAGGAGCACAGGTCCCATCCCGCTTCTTCCCCTCGTCCTTTTCCCTTCTTTCTTTCATCCTACCTGGTTACACAGGGATCTTTCTTGTCCTTTTAGGTGTCCAAGGTCCTCTATTAGTGTTCAGCTGGTGCTCTGTGAGAATTGTTCCATTTGTGGATGTATTCTTGATGCATTTGTGGGGAGAGTTGAACTCCACGTCCTCCTACTCCTCTGCCATCTTGACTCCTTTTTCTTTTTCATCATACTTATCAAGAGTCTTCTCTGTGCTTAGGCATGTAAGTGACCAGGTGTATATCTTGTGACCCTTAAGAATGGCCAATATCTTTTCTTTGGTTCTTCACATATTTGTTTCACAGGCCAGGTAGGCCACCTCCAATAGGTCGGAAGTGTGAAACATATTAAGTTGCATCTGAGCTCAGTAAGCAAATGCAGAGATTGATTGCTCATGTCTTCTATGGGTGGAGGTGTGGTCACTCACTGCACATTTGTCATTTGTGCTACAGACAGAGGTGGCACACTGTGGGCAGCATCTGATACACAATAGTGCTATGTTTAGCTAGGACACTACTAGCCCACAATGTGCATGTGTTTAAAAAAGGTATTGTCAGCACTTAAACCTCATAGGTTTACATTTAAAAAACCTAGATTCCTGGCTTCTTTCTAAATTTCTATTGAAGTTTAGAAGATCTGGTGTGATTGAGCCTATATGGTCTGGTGAGAGAAGTTGCAGAAGTTAAGGAACACCTGTGCTCATGTGTTTCCCAATTCACCTCAGTGCTCTCTGCTCCATATCACTTTCTCAAATCTGTACCTGCTGATCCCCTGTGAGCATTTGAGTCTGTGAATACAGGTCCATGCTCATGAAAAGACTATTTCTAGTGTGTTCTCTCTCCTCCCCAAAACAGCAATGCAACCCAGCTAAGATGGCACTGACCTTGGAAACAGAAGGTTTGTTTTCACATTTAAGGGCTGGTGTGGCTTTCAGAAAGTCACTTAAACTCTCAATTCCTCAGTTGCCTTAATTATAAAATGAAGAGAGTCAACTCTTAGACAGTTATTTGGCAATCAAATGAGATGGTGTATTTGAAAGTGTTGTAAGTGTTATGTTTAAGGTCACAGATTAGCGATGATAACATTAAAAGCCACAACAACCTATTATTTTTACATAATAAAATATTGAAGAAAATTTAAATTGTTTTCATAATGAAGAAAATTACCTTCAATCAGAAGGGCATTTTTAAAAAAAAATCATTTTGGCCCCAAGAATGGGAGGAAGATAGGAAATGAGAAGAAAGTAAAAAAGTTTATTAAGGAAATTGTGTTTTTTGTTTTTGTTTTTTGCAACAGCAACAGAGTGGGGGGTTTGACCCTTTGCTATTAACAAACAAAATAATTTATTGAGCAGGGACAACTGACATGGGAGCCTGATATAGACTTTTGCCACTGCAGTGTGTTTACAGCATTCTGGTTGGCAACCTGTCAACCTGACAAGCTTTGGTTACTGGCAACTTATTATTCAAGCAAATAAATGAGAGTGTGTGTAGTCTCAGAATATGTATAAAATTCCATGGATCCTAAAAGAAATTCGACTCTGGGTGAGGGAGAATGTCAGCATTCAAAGAAATGGATGACATTGTCGCTGGTTTTGTTTCATCTATTAGAACAAATGATATAAAATTGTCATTTCTGTAAGTAAAAGATGACAGAATATTGGCAATAGCATATGATTCCAACTTGTTTTAGTCTGTTTAGGTTGCTATAACAGAATACGACAAACTGTGTGTCTTTTAAACAGTATATATTTATCTTTTACAGTTCTAGAGCCTGGCCAATTTATTGGCTAGTGAGAACCCACTTCCTGTTTCATAGTGCTCATCTTCTTGCTATACCCTCACATGGTAGAAGGGGTAAGGGATCCCTCTGGAGCCTCTTTCACAAGGGCACTAATCCCATTTATGAGGAGTCCACCTTCATGACCTAATCATTTCCCAAAGGTCACCACTTCCTAATACCATCACACTGGGAGTTAGGATTACAACTTATGAATTTGGGGGAACACAAACATTTAGTCTATAGCACAATGAATATTAAACCAAAAACTATTAATTTTGTATCCTGCAACTTTACTGAATTCATTGATGAACTCTGGTAGTTTTCTGGTGGCATCTTTAAGATTTTCTATGTATAGTGTCATGTCACTTACAAACAGTGACAGTTTTACTTCTTCCTTTCCAACTTGGATTCCTGTTATTTCTTTTCTTTGTCTGATGCTGTGGCTAGGACTTCCAATACTATGTTGAATTAAAGTGGTGAGAGTGGGCATCCTTGTCTTGTTCCTGATCTTAGAGGAAATGTTTTCAGCTTTTCACCATTGAGTATTATGTGGGTTTGTCATATATGTCCTTTATTATGTTGAGGTATGTTCCCAATATGTTCATTTTCTGGAGAGTTTTTTGTTTTTTGTTTTTTTTTACCATAAATGGATATTGAATTTTGTCAAAAGCTTTTTCTGCATCTATTGAGATGATCCTATCGTTTTTATTCTTCAATTTGTTAATGTGGTGTATCACACTGATTGATTTGCAGATATTGAAAAATCTTTGCATCCCTGGGATAAATCTCAGTTGATCATGGTGTATGATTCTTTTAATGTATTTTTGGAGTCAGTTTGCTAGTACTTTGTTGAGAATTTTTGTATCTATGTTCATCAGTGATATTGGCCTGTAATTTTCTCTCTTTCTTTCTTTTTTTTTTTTTTTTGGTATCTTTGTCTAGTTTTGGTATCAGGGTGGTGGTGTCTTCATAGAACGAGTTTGGGAGTGTTCCTTCCTCTGCAATTTTTTGGAGTAATTTGAGAAGGGTAGGTGTTAACTCTTTTCTAAGTGTTTGGTAGAATTCACCTGTGAAACTTTCTGGTCCTGGACATTTGTTTGTTAGTTTTTAAATTACTGATTCAATTTCATTATGGTAATTGGTCTGTTAATTTCTATTTTTTCCTGGTTCAGTCTTGGGAGATTGTACATTTCTAAGAATTTGTCCATTTCTTCTAGGTTGTCAATTTTATTGACATATAGTTGTGAATTCCACTCCTGGGTATATGTTCAAAAAAACCAAAAACAATAATTTGAAAAGATACATGTACCTCAATGTTCACAGCAGCATTATTTACAGTTGCCAAGATATGGAAGCAACCTAAGTGTCCATCAGCAGATGAATGGATGAAGAAGATGTGAGATGCACAATGGAATACTAATCAGCCAGAAACAATGGAATTTTGCCATTTGTAACAACATGGATGGATTTGGAGAGTATTATGCCAAGTGAAATAAGTCAGACAGAGGAAGACAAATACTGTATGACATCACTTATATGTGGAATCTAAAAAATAAAACAAACTAGTGAACATATAAAAAAGAAACCAACTCACAGATATAGAGCAAAAACTAGTGGTTAGCAGTGGGGAGAGAGAAGGGGGGAGGGACAATATAAGGGTAGGAGATTAGGAGGTACAAAGTATTATATATAAAATAAAGTACAAGGACATATTGTACCACACAGGGAATATAGCCAATATTTTATAATAACAATAAATGGAGTGTAAACTTAAAAAATTGTGGGTCTTACCTGGTGGCACAGTGGTTGAGAATCTGCCTGTCAATGCAGGGGACATGGGTTCGAGCCCTGGTCTGGGAAGATCCCACATGCCACGGAGCAACTAGGCCCATGAGCCACAATTACTGAGCCTGCGCGTCTGGAGCCTGTGCTCCACAACAAGAGAGGCCGCGATGGTGAGAGGCCCGCGCACCGCGATGAAGAGTGGCCCCCACTTGCCGCAAGTGGAGAAAGCCCTCACACAGAAATGAAGACCCAACACAGCCATAAATAAATAAATAAATAAATAAATAATTTTAAAAATTGTGAACCACTATATTGTGCACCTGCAACTTATATAATATTGTACATCAACTATACTTCAATAAAGATTTAATTAATTAATTAACTATTAAAAAAAACAAAGACAACTAAGAGCTGACTTTGCCCTGTTGGACTAGGGTGACATGGGAAGAAACAAGGCTGAATCAGATCTGGACTCTTCTCTCCAGGAACAGCCCTGTTTATGGCCAACCAGGAGAAGGCCCATGGCCGAGCTCAGCAATCATAGTGGCAGAGAAGCTAATCTTGTCTGGGGCAATCTGGGAGAGCCTGCTGGAGAGAGTGAACTGTGAACTGGTTCTTGAAAGAAGAGCAAGAGTGTGTAGTAGGGCTGGGTGATGGTGGTGATGGAAAACATGTGTTTCTCCTTTAAATCCTGTTATTAACTCCTAAAAACATTTATTTCTAGCATCTGGCAGGGCAATACCTAAGTCCACAGGGTCTGAGAACATCTGGAAGAAAAGAAAGATGATTTCAGTCAACTCTCCCTGATCCTAAGTCTGTGGAAGAGCATCTGTATGTTTTTCAACATATGAATATTAATATTAAAGTAAAAATTGAGGTCCAATATAGTGACCAGGAAAGGGGTGCAGACTTATTGAGAAATAAATCAGTCCCTGCATTGATCACAGAAATGTGTACAGAGCACATAGTATAAACATATTCACATTTCTATTTGCTCCCCTTTCGCCCCCAAGATTTAATCTTTCAGCGCTGACAGCATAGAAGGGAACTTAGATTTGTTTTTATCTTATAGTCTGAGATGTGGGTGCAACTTAACTTTTTCATTTTGACTTAAATAAAAATAACTCATGTGCATTTCCATCTCAGCAGCCAGGGATCACTCTGATAGTATCTTCATTTTTTTGTACCATTTTCCACTGGGGGCTGTTGCCAGAACTCTAGCAAGAACAGTAATTTGTTATATCATGAAAAAATGTATATAAATCCTTAGGGACTTGTCATCTTAGAAAGAATTTAACTTCACGGTATGAGCAAAACTTTGTAGAATCAATGATAATAGTAAATAAGAAATAGCAGGTGGTTTAAATTGATATTGACATTATACAATGCCCGCTCTCTCTACCCCATTACACCTGCCCTAACCCTGCAGGGATGCATAGGATCACTTATATTGTGTCAAGAGAAGAGAGTTTGAAGAGCATCAGTTTTGAATATGTTATATATTCGTTCTTTTGTGCACCTAAGGGGGAAGCTATAATTCATATTTTAACTTCAAGTCTCTTAAAGATGTAGAGACTGTCACTGCTTGAAAACAGATGGGGATTTCAGACAAAGCTAGGTATCCTTGATAATGTGCTTAGTGTCAGTCAGAATAAATCTGTGGTGGGAATTCTAGGCAGATTGACTTTTTCTGCAAAAGATTAAAATTTCCGGGTGGAAAGAAAGAATGATGGTGTAAAGGACCTGATGAAGAATTCCCCTGCTGTTTCTAGAAAGGAAAGTATATTTCTACTAATTTATTAAGAATTTCTGAAATGAAATCCCTGCCCAGACCTGCATGGGAGGATGTTGAATAGGGATTTCTGGAACCTCTAGTGCTGGCTATGAAACTGGTGTGAAATGCACAAATCCAGCATGGTTAGGTGTGGCTGTGAGCCAGCGTTTCTGCTTTCACATGTTTAATTGAGGAGTAAACTGACAGAGGGGCAAAAGTTTAGCTTGGTCATTTGGAAGTTAGAAAGTATGTTCTTTATTATTTTGTCTTAGAGTATAATTGCTCTACAATGTTGTGTTAGATTCTGCTGTACAACGAAGTGAATGAGCTATATGTATACATATATACCCTCCCTCTTGAACCTCCCTCCTACCTCACCCTTCCCACCCATCTAGGTCCTCAGAGAGCACCGTGCTGAGCTCCTGGTGCTATACCGCAGGTTCCCACTAGCTATTTATTTTATATACGGTAGTGTATATATGTCAATCCTAATTTCCCAATTGATCCCACTCTCTCCTTCCCCCCCTGTGTCCACACATCCATTATCTGCATCTATATCTCTATTCCTGCCCTGGAACTAGGTTTATCTGTAACAATTTTCTACATTCCACATACATGTGTTAATATTTGATTTTTTTTTCTATTTCTGACTTACTTCCCTCGTGTTATTTTTTATGTCAATGCTATTCTCTCACTTCGTCCCAGCTTATGCTTCCCCCTCCCCGTGTCCTCAAGTCCATTCTCTACATCTGCATCTTTATTCCTGTCCTGTCCCTAGGTTCATCAGAACCATTTTTTTTTTAGATTTCATATATATGTGTTAGCATACAGTATTTGTTTTTCTCTTTCTGACTTACTTCACTCTGTATGACAGACTCTAGGTCCATCCACCTCACTACAAATAACTCATTTTCCTTTCCTTTTATGGTTGAATAATATTCCATTGTACCTATGTACCAAATCTTCTTTATCCATTCATTTGTCAATGGTCACTTAGGTTGCTTGCATGTCCTGGCTATTGTAAATAGTGCTGCAATGAACATTGTGGTACATGACTCTTTTTGAATTATGGTTTTCTCAGGGTATATGCCCAGTAGTGGGATTGCTCGGTCATATGGTAGTTCTATTTTTTGTTCTTTAAGGACCTCCATACTGTTCTCCATAGTGGCTGTATCAATTTACAATCCCACCAACAGTGCAAGAGGGTTCCCTTTTCGTCACACCCTCTCCAGCATTTATTGTTTGTAAATTATTTGATGATGGCCATTCTGACTGGTGTGAGGTGATACCTCACTGCAGTTTTGATTTGAGTTTCTCTAATAATTAGTGATGTGGAGTATCTTTTTATGTGTCTCTTGGCCATCTGTATGTCCTCTTTGGGGAAATGTCTATTTACGTCTTCTGCCCATTTTTTGATTGGGTTTTTTTCTTTTTTTGTTATTGAGCTGCATGAGCTGTTTATATATTTTGGATATTAATCCTTTGTCCGTTGATTCATTTGCAAATACTTCCTCCCATTCAGAGGGTTGTCTTTTCATCTTGTTTATGGTTTCCTTTGTTGTGCAAAATCTTTTTAGTTTAATTAGGTCCCATTTGTTTATTTTTGTTTTTATTTTCATTATTCTAGGAGGTGGGTCAAAAAAGATCTTGCTGTGATTTATGTCAAAGAGTGTTTTTCCTATGTTTTCCTCTAACACTTTTATAGTGTCCAGTCTTACATTTAGGTCTTTAATCCATTTTGTGTTTATTTTTCTGAATGGTGTTAAGTAGTGTTCTAATTTCATTCTTTTACATGTAGCTGTCCAGTTTTCCCAACACCAGTTATTGAAGAGACTGTCTTTTCTACATTGTATGTTCTTGTCTCCTTTGTCATAGATTAGGTGACCATAGGTGTGTGGGTTTATCTCTGTGCTTTCTATCCTGTACCATTGATCTATATGTTTGTTTTTGTGCAAATGCCATACTGTCTTGATTACTGTAGCTTTGTAGTATTGTATGAAGTCAGGAAGACTGATTCCTCCTGCTCAATTTTCCTTTCTCAAGAATGCTTTAGTTTTTCAGGGTCTTTTGTGTTTCCATACAAATTGTAAAATCTTTTGTTCAAATTCTGTGAAAAAAATGTCATTGGTAATTTGATAGGGATTGCATTGAATCTGTAGATTGCTTTAGGTAATATAGTCATTTTGTCAATATTGATTCTTCCAATCCAAGAACATGGTATATCTCTCTATCTGTTTGTGTCATCTTTGATTTCTTTCATCAGTGTTTTACAGTTTTCTGAGAACAGGTCTTTCACCTTCTTAGGTAGGTTTATTGTTAGGTATTTTATTCTTTTTGTTGTGATGGTAAAGAGGATTGTTTCCTTAATTTCTCTTTCTGATCTTTCATTGTTAGTGTATAGGAATGCAAGAGATTTCGGTGCATTAATTGTGTATTGTGCCACTTTACCAAATTCATTGATGAGCTCTAGTAGTTATCTGGTGACATCTTTAAGATTTTCTATGTATAATATCATGTCATCTGCAAACCATGACAGTTTTACTTCTTCGTTTCCAATTTGGATTTTTTTTCTTTTTCTTCTCTGATTGCCATGCCTAGGAATTCCAAAACTATGCTGAATAACAGTGGCGAGACTGGACATCCTTGTCTTGTTCCTGATCTTAGAGGATACGCTTTTAGGTTTTCACCATTGAGAATGAGTTTGCTGTGGGTTTATCTTATATGACCTTTATTATGTTGAGCTAGGTTCCCTCTGAGCCCACTCTGGAGAGTTTTTATCACAAATGGGTGTTGAATTTTGTCAAAAGCTTTTTCTGCATCTACTGAGGTGATCATATGGTTTTTATTCTTTAATTTGTTAATATAGTGTATCACATTGATTGATTTGCATATATTGAAGAATCCTTGTTTCCCTGGGATAAATCCCACTTTATCATGATGTATGATCCTTTTAATGTGTTGTTGGATTCTGTTTGCTAGCATTTTGCTGAGGATTTTTGCATCTATCTTCCTCAGTGATATTGGTCTGTAACTTCCTTTTTTTGTGATCTCTTTGTCTGGTTGGGTATAAGGGTGATGGTGGCTGTGTAGAACGAGTATGGGAGTTTTCCTCCTTCTGCAATTGTTTGGAAGAATTTGAGAAGGATGGGTGTTAGTTCTCCTCTAAATGTTTGATAGAATTCACTTGTGAAGCTATCTGGTCCTAGACTTTCTTTTGTTGGAAGATTTTAAATTACAGTTTCAATTTCATTACTTGTTATTTGTCTGTTTATATTTTCTAATTCTTCCTGGTTCAGTCTTGGAAAGTTTTATTTTTCCAAGAGTTTGTCCATTTCTTCCAGGTTGTCCATTTTATTGTCATATAGTTACTTGTAGTAGTCTCTTATGATCCTTTATATTTCTGTGGTGTCAGTTGTAATTTCTCCTCTTTTATTTCTAATTTTATTGATTTGAGTCTTCCCCTTTTTCCTTGATGATTCTGGCTAAAGGTTTATCAATTTTGTTTATCTTCTCAAGCAATCAACTTTTATTTTTTTGTTCTTTGCTATTGTTTTCTTCATTTCTATTTCATTTATTTCAGTTCTAATTTTATGATTTCTTTCTTCTACCAAATTTGGGTTTTGTTTGTTCTTCTTTAGTTCCTTTAGGTATAATGTTAGATTGTTTATTTTAGATTTTTCTTGTTTCTTGAGGTAGGCTTGTATTGCTATAAAATTCCCTCTTAGAACTGCTTTTACTGCATCCCATAGGTTTTGTATCATCGTGTTTTCATTGTAATTTGTCTCTAGGTATTTTTTGATTTCATCTTTGGTTTCTTCAGTGATCTTTTGGTTATTTAGTAACGTATTGTTTAGCCTCCATGTGTTTGTGTTTTATATGTTTTTTTCCCTGTAATTGATTTCTAATCTCATAACGGTTGTGGTTGGAAAAGATGCTTGATATGATTTCAACTTTCTTAAATTTACCGAGGCTTGATTTGTGACTCACGATGTGATCTATCCTGGAGAATGTTCCGTGCGCACTTGAGAAGAAAGTGTAATCTGCTGGTTTTATATGGAACGTCCTATAAATATCAATTAAATCAATCTGGTCTATTGTGTCATTTAAAGCTTGTTTTCCTTATTAATTTTCTGTTTGGATGATCTGTCCATTGGTGTAAGTGAGGAGCTAAAGTCCCCCAGTATTATTGTGTTACTGTCGATTTCCCCTTTTATAGCTGTTAGCAGTTGCCTTATGTATTGAGGTGCTCCTATGTTGGGTGCATATATATTTATAATTGTTATATCTTCTTCTTGGATTGATCCCTTGATCATTATGTTGTGTCCTTCCTTGTCTCTTGTAACATTCTTTATTTTAAAGTCTATTTTATCTGATATGAGTATAGCTACTCCAGCTTTCTTTTGATTTCCATTTGCATGGAATATCTTTTTCCATCCCCTCACTTTCAGTCTGTATGTGTCCCTAGGTCTGAAGTGGATCTCTTGTAGACAGCATATATGGGTCTTGTTTTTGTATCCATTCAGCAAGCCTGTGTCTTTTGGTTAGAACATTTAATCTATTCACGTTTAAGGTAATTATCGATATGTATGTTCCTATGACCATTTTCATAATTGTTTCGGGTTTGTTTTTGTAGGTCCTTTTCTTCTCTTGTGTTTCCCACTTAGAGAAGTTCCTTTAGCATATGTTGTAGAGCTGGTTTGATGGTGCTGAATTCTCTTAGCTTTTGCTTGTCTGTAAAGCTTTTGTTTCTCCATCGAATCTGAATGAGATTCTTGTTGGGTAGAGTAATCTTGGCTGTAGGTTTTTCCCTTTCATCACTTTAAATATGTCCTGTATTCCCTTCTGGCCTGCTAATCTTCTGCTGAAAAATCAGCTAATAATATTTTGGGGATTCCCTTGTATGTTATTTGTTGTTTTCCCCTTGTTGCTTTTAATATTTTTTCTTTGTATTTAATTTTTGTTAGTTTGATTAATATGTGTCTTATTGTGTTTCTCCTTGAGTTTATCCTCTATGTGACTCTCTTCACTTTCTGGACTTCAGTGGCTATTTCCTTTCCCATGTTAGGGAACTTTCCTACTATAATCTCTTCAAATCTTTTCTCAAACCCTTTCTCTTTCTCTTCTTCTGGGACCCCTTCAATTCGAATGTTGGTGTGTTTAATATTGTTCCACAAGTCTCTGAGACTGTCCTCAATACTTTTCATTCTTTTTTCTTTATTCTGCTTCTTGGTAGTTATTTTCACCATTCTATCTTCCAGTTCATTTATTCATTCTTCTGCTTCAGTTATTCTGCTATTGACTTCTTCTTGTGTATTTTTTCATTTCAGTTATGTTTTTGTTCATCACTCTTTGTTCTGTAGTTCTTTTAGGTCCTTGTTAAACATCTTTTGTATTTTCTTGATCCGTACCTACATTCCATTTCCAAGATTCTGGATCATCTTTACTATCATTACTCTGAATTCTTTTTTGGGTAGGTTGCCTATTTCCTCTTGATTTATTTGGTCTTGTAGGTTTTTATCTTAGTCCTTCATCTGTAACATAATTTTTTGTCATCTCATTTTTTTTTAATGAGTGAGGCTGTGTTCCCATCTTACTGGTTATTTGACCTGAGGTGTCCAGCAGTGGAGTTTGAAGGTGGGTATGTAGAGCCAGGTCTTGGTGCTGAGATGAGAACCTCTGTGAGACCTCACTCTGATTAATGTTCCCTGGGGTCTGAGATTCTCTGTTAGTCCAGTAGTTTGGACTCAGCACTCTCACTATAGGAGCTCAGACCTGATGCCCAGTCTGGGAACCAAGATTCTGCAAACCAAGTGGCACTGAAAAAAAAAAAAAGAAAGAAAAAGCAGAACAGTAACATAACAAGGAATAAAAAATAAAATAAAGTTGGAAAAATAAAAAATATTATATATTAGAAAAAATAAAACTATTAATGAAAAACAACAAGAAGGCAAAACAGAACCACACAGCAAAATAAACCACAAGTGGCCAGAAAAGGTCTGGCTGTGAGGGGTGGGGCCTAGTTCAGGACCAGCACATCAGGTAAAGGTCCTGGGTGTGTGGTGGGCATGGGGCTTAGGCTCAATGTGGCCATAGGGGCCCTCAGAGTGTGAAGGTTTAGGCCCAGGACCCCAGCAGGCTTGCTGGTGCCCGTGTGGGCAGGAGAAATGCTGGCTGCATTCCACTCTGATCCCCCAATAGCCCAAAGGTCTCTCACCTTCCCTGCTGATCCCCTCACCATAAGTGGGCCCCTCCAGAGCGTGGGAATCCCTCACCTCTCCCTGCCACCCCTTAGGGGCACTGGTCCATCTTACCTCTTCTTTTCCTCCCCTCTTCCCTCCCTCCCATGCCCCCAGGACTGCACAGAGGGGGCCTTGGAAGGTGGAGGTTCAGTTCCGGGACCCCAGCACACTCCCCAGGGCCCGAGTGTGTGGGGAAACACTGGCCACATTCCCTTCCAATCCTCTGATTCCCCTGAAGGTCTCTCCCTGTCCCTGCTGATCCCCTTGCTGTGAGTGGGCCTCTCCAAGCATGGGAACCCCTCCCCTCCCCCAGCCACACCTCAGGGGTGCTGGTCCTATCCTGCCTCCACTTATCCTCCCTCTCTCACTCCCCCCTCCCACATTCTACCTAGTCACATGGGGGTTTCTCCCATACCTTTAGGTGTCTGAGGTTCCCCAGCAGTTCCTGGTAGGTGCCCTAGTTGTGAGGAGATGCAAACACTGTGTCTCCCTACTCTGCCATCTTGTAGAAAGTATTTTCATTTCTCTGATGCCCCCCAATCCTGATCTCCTTTGTTGTCTGTTCAGTTGTAAAGCAGACTGTTCCATATACCAGGAGCTGGAAACAAACCTGTCTGTCACATTTAATAGCAGTTTGAAACTAGTGGTGAAATGGAATTGGAATTAAGTGGTCATGTGAATGATCAGCCTGTACAAACAGATCTTTCATGTAAAGTAATGAACTTTCTGTTGGATTTACGAGATGGGGTGAGGCCATGTGTCCCCAGACCATGGCATTGCTACTTGATGGAACACTCATTTCCTATTTGTGTTTCATGTTTTTCTGCAGCAGTTTGTCAGCGTCTATTTTACAGGCTCAGGCTCCTTGAGGCATTTAACAAAGGGTTGTGTTCTCTGTGGAAGCTTTTCCTGGAGGCACTGTAATTCAGAAATCATAGACTATATTCCACCTTCGGATGGGGGCAAATGGACTCCAAGCATCCTGCTACAATGAAGTCTTATGAGAAAAGCAAACAGTAATATGGACAATTATTTTAAAAATTCTAGATGCACAGATCATCTAGATTCCTCTTCTTATGATGAGTTTTTGAAACAAATGTGATGTTTGGTAAATTAATCTTTCTGCTGCATTTTGCTAGAAAATCTGAGGATTACTGCTTGATGCTGACATTCATTAAAATGTCATTGCAGTTAATGGATGCAAATATTAGTACACTTAATGTTATCCCAGAGGTCTCTTACACTTTCCTCATTAAAAAAAAAAAAAAATCTTTCTTCTTTTTGCAGTTCTGATAGAACGATTTCCACTGTTCTTATTCCAGGTCAGTTTTCTCTTCTGTATTATCTAATCTGCTGTTGATTTCCTCTAGAATATTTTTTACTTAAGATATTTTATTCTTTGGTTCTGACTGATTCTTTATTATATTTTTAAGTCTTTGTTGAAATTCTCACCAAGTTCCTCCATTCTTTTCGTGAGTTCAGTGAGCATCCTTATGACCATTTCTTTGAACTCTTTATCAGGTAAATTACTTATCTCTGTTTTATTAGGGTTTTTTTCCCCTGGATTTTTTTTCTTTCATTTGGAATATATTCCTCTGTCTCCTTATTTTGTTTGACTTTTGGCTTATGTTCCCTACTTGGAAACACACAGTGCTACACCCAAGGACACCTTAGTGGAGTGACTGGTGCTGGAGTGGTCTTAGCCTGGGGGCAGTGCCTTGGGAACACTGTGCTTGAGACTTCCTTGGTGGGGTGAGGCGCCACATTACTTTTTGAAGATGCGAAGGGAACTGCCTACCCCAGTCTGTGAGCAGTTTCAGACCTACTTGGGAACACCTAGCACCCCTCTCTGGCTTCACATATATACTAGAAGTGCTGGATCAGAGTTATTCTAGCTTCATTTCCTAGAAACTGAAATTAATGTTTAAGGGAAACTGCTAGAGGGTCTCAGAGTTGCTGGTGGCCAAGTCAGGGAAAGGAGAGCTAGATGGTGGCAGACTCAAAGAGGATTTTAGAGAAAGGAGAGGGGTCAGGCACTTTGGTCCTGATTCAAAGCATCACTGCTGTCTACCCCCACCCCACCTTAACCTAGGCCCACACAATGCCAGCCACAAGGTATGATTTAATGTGTATACAATAAAATATGAATAAGAAAGTCATTGATTAGCTATTTTCTTGTAAATCTTAACAAATGTTGTGACAATAATGATAACATTATTATTATTATTTGACATTACTGAGAAACTACTCTGGGCCAGATCCTAGGCTAAGTACTTTACATGCATTATCAGGTTTAATCCTTATATACACAATCTATGAAGTCCATGAAGCCATTTTTTCCCTCTACGATGAAACAGACATTAAAAAACTTGAGTCACCACCTGAGGTCATATACATAAGAAACCAGAAGGAACCAGGATTCCAGGGACCATGCATGTTCATAACCATGATGCTCTATTGCCATGTCTTGAAGTTCCTACTGGGGTTGCCTCTGTACAATAATTTCTACTTCTCTGCAATGCAAGCTGCATGAGGGCATGTTCACTGCTGTGTCCCCAGAATTTGGTGCAGTGCCTGGGACATAGTACACATTCATTAATGACTATTGACTGGATGTTGGAGGAATGCAGACCCCCTGTTGCACAATGGAAGTCTCCCAGTGGCCATGGCTATGCTGGAAGATCCTGCCCTTTTGCCTTAGCTCAGGGACAGATCTCTTCCTGCAACCCACACTGTTGGTGTCCTTCCCAGAACCTTTTTATCTGGCCAGGGTCTTCTCCATCTGCTGTGGGTGTTGGATGGAAATGGCTCACACCTGCACCTTTTTCAGGAGGATTATTCTCAGCTGCCAAGCGCTGTCTTGTCTGGTGATGTCTAGGGGGGTTTAGGTGCTGCCACCTCCTAACACGCCTCACAGGAATGGATCTAGCAAACATCTCTAGTGCATTCACACTCTAGAGCACCCCATAGAACCAGGTTAAAGATAGACTTCTCCTAAAAACACATCATTGCTATGCTTCTTCTCCTTCTTTCATTTCCTAACAATGTTTCCTGAGAATATCCCTCAATAAGTCACTTATACAAGAATTATCATCTTAGTCTTTGCTTTTAGGAAACATGAACTAGGATACCCTAGAATTTAAAATGTGAAAGGAAGATATTTGTGTATCCCCTACTACCTTTCTCTCATATTCATGAAATACTCTAACATATTTCTAGACATTTTGCTGAGGCCAACTGGGGTGGTTTTTGTTGTCGGTAAGCAAAATAAACTTGAAATATGCAAACCCATCTCTCTGTTTTTAATCAGTCAGTAAAGAGATTTAAAATTCAGGGACTGAACAGAGTTCCTATAATACAACCATACATTGAAGTTGTGGGTATCTTTGTCTAGGATAGTGAGTTAGATCTGATGATAGTTGTAACAATCTCAAAATATGTCCTTGCTACAGGCTAGGACTTGTGTCTGTCACATCAGAGAAGCTTAATTATCTGAAAGCACCACTCGAAAGAGCCTTTATAAACTTCCTGTGGAAGAAAGATTGCTGCTGCCACCAGCTTTTGTTCTCACTGACAAGGTTGCGTTAGCAGGCTTGGATTCTGTCCAAATTCATCAAGATCTTAAGGATTTTAAAGTAGTTAATGGGATCTTTGTACTAATAAATACGGAGTGTCCAGAAAAAGGGAGGAGTAACCCCACTTTTCTTGTTGCTGTTCAGATACAAGATGAAGTGTTATAGTCAGTTAGGAAAGCATCAATTAAGTTGATGGTTGACAATCTGGATGGAGAAGGACCAGGAGGAAAAGGGCCTGAAAATCATGCCACCTGAAGAACTAAGGATGTTGTGCCTCTTTTTAAAAAAGAGACATCACTGGGACATACCAAGGGCAGTCTTCATGTTTTGGAAAAGTTGCCATGTGGCTGCAGAGGAATAATTAAGAGTGGGCGGAAGCTATGCAGAAATCATGCTGTCCTAACATAAGGAAGTGTTTCTAACAAACAAAATCATTCAAGTACTTGAATTCCCATCACTGAGCTGTTAGAGCTGATGTCTGAGGGCCATTTACCCCACTGTATAACAAGACAGTGTGTGTTGTGCAGAGGTCTATATTAGGCGGCCTCTGGGTTCCCTTCAAACATGAAAACCGCAAATTCTATGAATTAGGTTTAAACAGAGAAACATACCTGTTAGATATGATCTGGCAATTTACACAACTTTTGTTGGGGTACTCTTGGGAATAACAGTTGAGATAAACCCAAGAAAAGACAATACATTGCATTTGTAAGATTTTTAGGCTCTAGTCCTCTAGCTTGGGAAGTGAGGTTGTCACTGCTGGGGCAGTTGGACATGTATCCTAACCCTATCAGGCAGCCATTCTATTTTAGGGATGATTCACTGTGGTTAAATAAGGCTTCCTCAGCACAGGTTGTGAAACACCATCAGTGCCAAACCTGGGGGTGCTGGCTCTGCTGTTCTTTATCTTTCTGACCTAGAGAAAGTTCTCTAAGCTCTCTGTTTCCTGTGACAATGACAATTTCTGCCATGTCTACTGATGAGATAAAAGAGGATATAGGAAGATACCCAGAGATGACTTCAAATTTCCAGGCTCAGCAGTAGCAGGACTGTAGCCCAGTTACTGATAGAAATGCCACACTTTCTGTGTAAGTTGCTGAGTTCCTTTTGAGATGTGCTGAGATTGCTGGAGGGATGGAGAGTTGGGTAAGTAACCCCGAAGAACAATTAAGAGGAAAATCAGGGCTGGGGCTACGAATCTGGGAGCCACTAAGTATTTACTGAGGCCATATGAATGGATGATACCTGAGAAAAAAAGTATGCAGAGAAAGAGCAGATGCTTGAGACAGAACTTGGATAAGGAGGGGAAACCAGGTAATGGAAGGATTTATAGGGTTATCAAAGGAATTCAAGAGAGTGATTTAGAGCCAGAGGAGCTAAAGAGGGGAAGAAGGAAAGCCACCAAGGTGTGGATTCATGGAACGAGTGTATGATTTTTTTATTAATTTTTATTGGAGTATAGTTGCTTTACAATGTTGTGGTAGTTTCTGCTGTACAGCAAAGTGAATCAGTCATGCATATACATATATCCACTCTTTTTTGGATTTCCTTCCCATTTAGGACACCACAGACCACTGAGTAGTGTTCCCTTGCTATACAGTAGGTTCTCATTAGTTATCCATTTTATATAAGGTAGTGCATATATGTCAATCCCAGTCTCTCAATTCATTCCACCACCACCCCCTTCCCCGCTTGGTAACCATAAGTTTGTTTTCTACATCTGTGACTCTATTTCTGCTTTGCAAATAAGTTCATCTGTACCATTTTTCTAGATTCCATATATAAGCAATATTATACAATATTTGTCTTTCTCTTTCTGACTTACTTCACTCTGTATGACAATGTCTAGGTCCATCCGTGTCACTGCAAATGGCATTATTTCATTCCTTTTTATGGCTGAGTAATATTCCATTGTATATATGTACCACTTCTTTATCCATTCCTCTGTTGATGGACATTTAGGTTGCTTCCATGTCCTGGTTATTGTAAATAGTTATGCAATGAACACTGGGTGCATGCATCCTTTCGAATTATGGTTTTCTCCGGACATATGCCCAGGAGGGGGATTGCTGTATCATATGGTAGCTCTATCTTTAGTTTTTAAAGGAACCTCCATACTGTTCTCCATAGTGGCTGTACCAATTTACATTCTCACCAACAGTGTAGGAGTTCTCTTTTCTCCACACTCTCTCCAGCATTTATTGTTTGAAGATTTTTTAAACATAAATGTATTTATTTATTTTTCACTACATTGGGTCTTCATTGCTGTGCGCGGGCTTTCTCTAGTTGCACAAGTGTGGGCTACTCTTTGTTTTTGTGTGCAGGCTTCTCATTGTGGTGGCTTCTCTTGTTGCCAAGCATGGGCTCTAGGTGTATGGGCTTCAGTGGTTGTGGTATGCGGGCTTCAGTAGCTATGGCACGCAGGCTCAGTAGTTGGGCACACAGGCTTAGTTGCTCCACGGCATGTGGGATCTTCCTGGACCAGGGCTTCAACTCATGTCCCTTGCATTGGCAGGTGGATTCTTAAGCACTGCACCACCAGGGAGGTCCTATTGTTTGTAGATTTTTTGATGATGGCCATTCTAACCGGTGTAAGGTGATACCTCCTTGTAGTTTTGATTTGCATTTCTCTAGTAAATAGTGGTGATGGGCATCTTTTCATGTGCTTTTTGCCCATCTGTATGTCTTCTTTGGAGAAATGTCTATTTAGATCTTCTGCCCATATGTCGATTGGGTTATTTGTTCTTTTCATATTGAACTGCATGAGCTGTTTATATATATTGGAGATTAAAACCTTGTCAGTTGCTTCATTTGCAAATATTTTCTCCCATTCTGTGGATTGTCTCTTCATTTTGTTTATGGTTTCCTTTGTTGTGTAAAAGCTTTTAAGTTTAATTAGGCCCATTTGTTTATTTTTGTTTTTATTTTCATTACTCTAGGAGGTGGATCAAAGAAAGACCTTGCTGCAATTTACTTCAAAGAGTGTTCTGCCTATGTTTTCCTCTAAGAGTTTTATAGTATCCAGCCTTACATGTAGGTCTTTAGTCCATTTTGAGTTTATTTTTGTGTATGGTGTTAGGGAGTGTTCTAATTTCATTCTTTAACATGTAGCTGTCCAGTTTTCCCAGCACCACTTATTGAAGAGACTGTCTTTTTTCCATTGTATATTCTTGCCTACTTTGTCATAGATTAGGTGGCCATAGGTGCGTGGTTTTACCTCTGGACTTTCTATCTTGTTCCACTGATCTATGTTTCTTTTTTTGTGTGTGCCAATACCATACTGTCTTGATTACTGTAGCTTCTGGTAGAGTCTGAAGTCAGGGAGAATGACTCTTCCAGCTACGTTCTTCTTTCTAAAGATTGCTTTGGCTATTCAGGGTCTTTTGTGTTTCCACACAAACTAAATTTTTTTGTTCTAATTCTGTGAAAAATGCCATTGGTAGTTTGACAGGGATTGCATTGAATCTGTAGATTGCTTTGGGTAGTATAGTCATTTTCACAATGTTGATTTTTCCCATCCAAGAACATGGTATATCTCTCTATCTGTTTGTGTCATCTTTGATTTCTTTCATCAGTTTCTTACAGTTTTCTGAGTACAGGTTTTTTGCCTCCTTAGGTAGGTTTATTCTTAGGTATTTTATTCTTTTTGTTGCAATGGTAAATGGGATTGTTTCCTTAATTTATCTTTCTGATCTTTTGTTGTTAGTGTATAGGAATGCAAGAGATTTCTGTGTATTAATTTTGTATCCTGCAACTTTACCAAATGCATTGATTAGCTCTAGTAATTTTCTGGTGGCATCTTTAGGATTTTCTATGTATAGTACCATGTCATCTGCAAGCAGTGACAGTTTTACTTCTTCTTTTCCAATTTAGATTCTTTTTTTTTCTTTTTCTTTTCTGATTGCCATGGCTAGGACTTCCAAAACTATGTTGAATAAAGGTGGTGAGAGTGGACATCCTTTTCTTGATCCTGACCCTAGAGGAAATGCTTTCAACTTTTCACCATTGAGTATGATGTTAGCTGTAGGTTTGTCATATATGGCCTTTATTACATTGAGGTAGGTTCCCTCTAACCCCACTTTCCAGAGAGTTATTATAAAAAATCGGTGTTGAATTTTGTCAAAAGCTTTTTCTGCATCTATTGAGATGATTGTATTTTTTTACAATAATATATATGTATATTTATTGGAGTATAGTTGCTTTACAATGTTGTGTTAGTTTCTGTTGTACAGTGAAGTGAAATAGCTATATGTATACATATATATCCTCCATCTTGGACCTCCCTGTCACTCCCCACCCATCTAGGTCATCACAGAGCACCAAGCTGAGCTCCCTGTCCTATACTGCATGTTCCCACTAGCTATCTATTTCACACATTGTAGTGTATATATGTCAATCCTAATTTCCCAATTCATCTCACACTCCCCTTCCCCCAAACCCCCATGTCCACATGTCCATCCTCTACAACTGACCTCTGTTCATGCCCTGCAAATAAGTTCATCTGTACCATTTTTCTGGATTCTACATATATACCTTAATATATGATATTTGTTTTTCTCTTTCTGACTTACTTCACCCTGTATGACAGACTCTAGGTCCATTCACATCTCTACAAATGACCCTGTCTCGTTCCTTTTTATGGCTGAGTAATATTCCATTGTATATAGGTACCACATCTTTATCCATTTATCTGTCAATGGACATATAGTTTGCTTCCATGACCTGGCTATTGTAAATAGTGCTGCAGTGAACACTGGGGTACATGTGTCTTTTTGAATTATGGTTTTCTCAGGGTATATGCCCAGTAGAGGGTTTGCTGGGTCATATGTTAGTTCTATTTTTATTTTTTAAAGGAACCTCCATACTGTTCTCCATAGTGGCTGTATCAATTTACATTCCCACCAACAGTGTTGGAGGATTCCCTTTTCTCCACACCCTCTGCAGTATTTATTGTTTGTAGATTTTTTGATGATGGCCATTTTGACCAGTGTGAGGTGATACATCATTGTAGTTTTGATTTGCATTTCTCTAACAATTAGTGACGTTGAGCATCTTTTCATGTGCCTCTTGGCCATCTGTATGTCTTCTTTGGAGAAATGTCTATTTAGGTCTTCCACCCATTTTTTGACTGGGTTGTTTTGTTGTTGTTGTTGTTGTTTATATTGAGCTGCATGAGCTGTTTGTATATTTTAGAGATTAATCCTTTGTCCATTGCTTCGTTTGCAAATATTTTCTCCCAACTGAGGGTTGTCTTTTCATCTTGTTTATGGTTTCCTTTGCTGTGCACAACCTTTTAATTATAAATCAATGGTACAGGATAGAAAGCCCAGAGATAAACCCACACACCTATGGTCACCTAATCTATGAAAAGGGAGGCAAGAATATACAATGGAAAAAAAGACAGTCTCTTCAATAGTTGGTGCTGGTAAAACTAGATAGCTCTTGTAAAAGAATGAAAGTGGAACACTACCTAACGCCATACAAAATAATAAACTCAAAACGTATTAAAGACCTAAATATAAGGCCAGACACTATAAAACTCTAAGAGGAAAACATAGGAAAAACACTCTTTCACATAAATCACTGCAAGATCTTTTTTGACCCACCGCCTAGAGTAATGATAATAAAAACAAACAAATGGGACCAGATTATATGTTTTTTATTCTCCAGTTTGTTAATGATGTGTATCACATTGATTGATTTGTATATATTGAAGAATCCTTGCTTCCCTGGGATAAATACTGCTTGATCACGGTGTATGAAAATTTTAATGTGTTATTGGATTCAGTTTGTTAGTATTTTGTTGAGGATATTTGCGTCTATGTTCATCAGTGATATTGGCCTGTAAATTCCTTTTTTTGTGATATCTTAGTCTGGTTTGGTATGAGCTTGGAGGCATTCCTTCCAATGCAATTTTTTGGAAGAGTTTCAGAAGGGTAGGTGCTAACTCTTCTCTAAATGTTTGATAGAATTCACCTGTGAAGCACCTGGTCCTGGACTTTTGTTTTTTGGGAGTTTTTTAACCACAGTTTCAATTTCATTGCTTGTGATTCTTCTGTTTATATTTTCTATTTCTTCCTGGTTCAGTCTTGGAAGGTTTTACCTTTCTAGGAATTTTTCCATTTCTTCTAGGTTGTCCATTTTATTGGTGTATAGTTGCTTGTAGTAGTCTCTTATGATCCTTTCTATTTCTGTGGTGTCTGTTGTAACTTCTCCTTTTTCATTTCAAATTTTATTGATTTGAGTCCTCTCTCGTTTTTTCTTGATGAGTCTGGCTAAAGATTTATCAATTTTGTTTTTCATCTCAAAGAACCAGCAGTTAGTTTCATTGATCTTTTCTATTGTTTTCTTCATCTCTATTTCATTTATTTCTGCTCTGATCTTTATGATTTCTTTCCTTCTATTGTACTAAGTTTGGGTTTTGTTTGTTCTTCTTTCTCTAGTTACATTAGGTGTAAAGTTTGATTGTTTTGGTTTTTTTTGTGGTTTTTTTTTGAGATTTTTCTTGTTTCTTGAAGTAAGCTGGTATTGCTATCGACTTCCCTCTTAAAACTGCTTTTGCTGAGTCCCATAGGTTTTGGATTGACGTGTTTCATTGTCATTTGTCTCTAGACATTTTTTGATTTCCCCTTTGATTTCTTCAGTGACCCATTGGGTATTTAATAACATATTGTTTAGCCTCCATGTGTTTCCGTTTTTACAGTTCTTTTTTTCCTTTAATTGATTTCATATCTCATAGTGCTGTAGTCAGAAAAGATGCTTGATATAATTTCAATTTTCTTAAATTTATTAAGGCTTGATTTGTGACCCAAGATGTGATCTACCTTCCAGAACATTCTGGTGCACTTGAGAAGAAAGTGTATTCTGCTGCTTTTGGTTGGAATGCCCTATAAATATTAATTAAGTCTATTTGGTCTAATGTGTCCTTTAAGGGTTGTGTTTCCTTATTAATTTTTCTGTCTGGATGATCTGTCCATTGGTGTTAGTGGGGTGTTAAAGTCTCCCACTATTATTGTGTTACTGTTGATTTCCCCTTTTATGGCTGTTAGCATTTGCCTTATGTATTAAGGTGCTCCTATGTTGGGTGCATATATATTTACAATTGTTATATTTTCTTCTTGTATTGATCCCTTGATCATTATGTAGTGACCTTCCTTGTCTCTTGTAACAGTCTTAATTTTAAAGTCTTTTTGTCTGATATGAGTATTGCTACTCCAGTTTTCTTTTGATTTCCATTTGCATGGAATATCTTTTTTCCATCCCTTCAGTCTGTATGTGTCCCTAGTTCTGAAGTAGGTCTCTTGTAGACAGCATATATAGGGGTCTTATTTTTGTATCCATTCAGTCAGTCTTTCAGTTGGAGCATTTAATCCACTTACATTTAAGGTAATTATCAACATGTATGTTCCCATTGCCATTTTCTTAATTGTTTTGGGTTCGTTTTTGTAGGTCTTCTTTCTTCCCTCCTCTTTTGTTCTCTTCTCTTGTGGTGTGATGACTATTGTTAGTGCTGTGTTTGGGTTATTTTTTCTTTTGTGTGTGTGTATCTATTGTAGTTGTTTTGTTTGCATTCCCCATGAGGTTTTTTTTTAACATCTTTATTGGAGTATAATTGGTTTACAATGTTGTGTTAGTTTCTGCTGTATAACAAAGTGAATCGGCTATATGTATACATATAGCCCCATACCCCCTCCCCCTTGTGCATCCCTCCCACCCTCGCTATCCCACCTCTTTAGGTGGTCACATAGCACTGAGCTGATCTCCCTGTGCTATGCAGCTGTTTCCCACTAGCTATCTATTTTATATTTCATAGTGTATATATGTCAATGCTGCTCTCTCACTTTGTCCCAGCTTACACTTCCCCTTCTCCGTGTCCTCAAGTCCATTCTCTATGTCTGCATCTTTATTCCTGTCCTGCCGCTAAGTTCATTAGAACCATTTTTTTTAATTCCATATATATGTGTTAACATATGGTATTTGTTTTCTAGAGTCTGTCATACAGAGTGAAGTAAGTCAGAAAGAGAAAAACAAATCCCATGAGGTTTTGATAAAGCAGTCTATATATATACAAGGTTGTTTTAAGTTGCTGGTCTCTTCATTTCAAATGCAATTCCTTTTTCCTGCATTTGTACTCTTGTCTTCTCACTGTTGCTGGTTTTTATATCATATTTGTGTTTGGATGATTTCCTGCTTTTAATGTATGTTTGCCTTTACCAGTTAGCATTCCCATTTGTGATTTTCTTGTTTCTAGTTGTGGTCTTTTTTCCCCCTGCCTAGAGAAGTTCCTTTAGCATTTGTTGTAGGACTGCTTTAGTGGTGCTGAATTCTCTTAGTTTTTGCCTGTCTGTAAATGTTTTGATTTCTCTGTCAAATCTGAATGAGAGCCTTGCTGGTTAGAGTATTCTTGGTTGTAGGTTTTTCCCTTTTATTAATTGAAATGTATCATGCCACTCCCTTCTGGCCTGAAGAGTTTCTGCTGAAAAATCAGCTGATAACCTTATGGTGACTCCCTTGTATGTTATTTGTTGATTTTCCCTTGTTGTTTTTAAGATATTTTCTTTGCAGTTAATTTTTGTTAGTTTGATTAATATGTGTCTCGACATGTTCCTCCTTGGGTTTATCCTGCATGGGACTTTCTGCACTTCTTGGACCTGGGTGACTATTTCCTTTCCAGTGTTCAGGAAGTTTTTGACTATAATCTCCTCAAATATTTTCTCAGACCCTTTCTCTTTCTCTTGTTCTGGGACACCTATAATTCAAATGTTAGTGCATTTAACATTGTCCTAAAGGTCTCTGAGACTGTCCTCATTTCTTTTTCTTTTTCTTTATTCTGTTCCATGGCAGTGATTCCCACCATTCTGTCTTCCAGCTCACTTATCTGTTCTTTTGCCTCAGTTATTCTGCTATTGATTCCTTCTAGAGTATTTTTTCATTTCAGTTATTGTGTTGTTCATCTCTGTTTGTTCTTTAGTTCTTCTAGGTATTTGTTAAACTTGCCTTGCATCTTCTCAATCCATGCCTCCATTCTTTTTCTGAGATCTTGGATCATCTTTGCTATCATTATGCCGAATTCCATTTCAGGTAGATTTCCTATCTCCTCTTCATTTATTTGTTCTTGTAGGTTTTAATCTTGTTCCTTTGTCCACAAGAGATTTCTCTGTCATCTCATTTTGTCTAACTTATTGTGTTTGTGGTCTCCTTTCTGCAGGCTGCCGGATTGTAGCTCCTCTTCCTTCTGGTGTCTGCCCCCTTGTGCTTGAGGTAGATATTGAGCAAGGTCTCCTCTTTGCTCTGTGGTTGTCACTGCCCTGTCAGAGGCATGGTGTGCTCCCTAGTTGTTGAATTAGAGGCCCCAAGATTTCTTAGCTGTGTTTCTGATCTGCTGTGTGAATTAGGTGGGACTGGAGCACTCCCACTGAGAGAGAAGCCTCTGAGTATTCCTTCTCTGGGACTGTTCACCTCTGAGTGTGCTCTGTTGTGACCCCTTTTGCCCATTGTGCAGTCTCACAAAGTACACTGTTGCTGCTAGTGCTCAGTCCCACCTTAACTGTGAGTATGCAGGCAAATTGTTCTCAGGTGTTGTTTTCACCAGGCCACCAGTGCAGATCTACTGAGGTCAGGTCCCAGGACTGCATTTGTCATGCACCTGGACCTGCTGTGGGAGCAATGGAGGCAGCTCAGACTTTGGCCTGTCTCAACTCCCATGTGTACATGCCCACAAAGCCTACAACTGTTAAAGTCAGACTTTTCTCAGCTACAGCAGTGCTTGTTTTGTCCATTCAGATGTTCCACAGGTTCTGAGTTTAGGAAGCTGTCAGCAGAGGTGTAACTCTGTGGTTCATGTAGCTGCTAGGATAGATTTCAGCTCTTCTTCCTTAGTTGCACGACCTCTGGGGCTCAGCTGTGGTTTCAGCACCTCCTCTGTGTTTGTTTCTCCTACCAGCATCTGCTCCCAAGGCTGCCCCAGAGCACACGTGTCCACACAGGCAGGCAGGGGCAGAGGTGTTGTTGGGCATGACCACTGGGACAGGCACGGCCCAAGGAGCTTGGTGGGATTGGCACTTGGGCTGCCGGGACCTGCACAGTTGGAGGCTTTGGCTTGATGGGTGGGTGAGACTGCTCAGGCAGGCACCCCTACTAATGCCTGCAGAGGCAGGGGCTGGTGCATGGGGCAGGGGGCTGCAATGGCGACCCTGCCCCTTGTGCACCACTCAACAATGGCACCTTGCTTCTATGGTGTCCCTGGCTTCTTCTGCAAATTTCCCAGTTGTGGAGCTCCTTACTCCCATCCCTTCAGACTGTCTCTTCACAGCCAACAGCTGTCCCTTTCCTGGGCCCACTCTCCAAACCCCATGTTCCAGCACCCCCCCACACACCAGGAGACACACAATTCAGGCTGGGATGCTCAGGGCTGCAGCATGGGCCATGCACCTAGGTCTTACTCTGTCCTTCCTTCCACAGACCAGTTGCTGCATTCCTCTCCAATCTCTTGAAGTTCCCTCTCTCTCCCAGTTGATCTCCCTGCTGTGAGGATGCTTCCCTGCATGCGGGAACCTCTCCTCTCTTTCAGTCCCCCCAGGGGTGCCGTTCCCATTCCATTTCCTCTTTTTTTTTTTTTTTTTTTTTTTTTTTTATTTATGGCTGTGCTGGGTCTTCGTTTCTGCGCGAGGGCCTTCTCCAGTTGTGGCAAGCGGGGGCCACTCCTCATCGCGATGCGCGGGCCCCTCACCATCGCGGCCTCTCTTGTTGCGGAGCACAGGCTCCAGGCACGCAGGCTCAGTAGTTGTGGCTCACGGGCTCAGCCGCTCCGCGGCATGCGGGATCCCCCCAGACCAGGGCTCGAACCCGTGTCCCCTGCATTGGCAGGCAGACTCCCAACCACTGCGCCACCAGGGAAGCCTGATTTCCTCTTTTTTTTCTTTCATTCATCCCACTCAGTTGTGTGGGGATTTTTCTTGTCCTTTTAGGTGTCCAAGGTCCTCCGCTAGTGTTCAGCAGGTGCTCTGTGAGAACTGTTCCTTTTGTAGATGTATTCTTGATGCGCTTGTGAGGAGAGGTGAACTCCACGCCTTCCTATTCTGTCATCTTGACTCCTCCCCCCAGTGTATGGTTAACAGTGTTATATTTTCAGGGTTTCAAGGGGACTGAGGACTAAGAAAGGAACACTGGTCTGGTTGACTGGGGAGTCACTACTAGTGAGTGAACAGGGTAGGACTCTCTTAGCTGCAACCTAACTCAAATTAGCAGAGTCAAATCGGGAATGTAATAGCTCTTAAAATCAAAGGAAGGACTGATTCAGCAAGCACAAAGAGGGCCAGGGATGTAGATATCCTTAGAATAGCTGGAACCGAGAACTCAAATGCCACCAAGGCTCTCCCAGTCTTTCACTCTTGCTTTTCTCTGCATATTGGCTCCATTCTTTCAGATTGACTTTTTCACAAGGCCAGAAACCTGACAAAAGCAACTCTACGCCCCCATCATCAAAACTACTGAGTGACTGAATATACAAATTGACAATGGCTAGACCATATATAAAAATAGAACTCTGATCCATAATCTGTAGCAACTTGCCCAAGAAACCAACACCCTTACCTACTGTAACTAGTCCATGAAGCCAGCCTGCAATATGTCAGACTTGTAGGAAGTTAGATTGCTATCACTAGCAACAATCCAGGAAGCTAACATGGCCAGGATTTGATTAATAACTGACAGCTTCCCTAATTTTTGTCCTCATTTCCAGTTTAGGATGAACCAAATAAAGCCAAATATGCATATGCACCCTTAACCAATCATATTGAATGGCTTACTTTTGGTAAGCCTTCCTACAGCTTCCCTATGTTAATAGCCTCCAATCAGGGCAACCCAAAGACTTCCCCTTTTTTCACTATAAAACTTTCCCATTCCTCTTCCTGCTTTTGAGTCTCTGCCAAAACACAAATGATAGTGGCTGACTCCTTTGCTATAGCAAGTCTGAATAAATAGCCCTTGCTTGTTCTCATCTGGTTGGTCTGTTTATTTTACACTTCATGCTCAGAAAGGATAACAACCTTCTTCCATCAACTTCAATTAGAAATCCTTATGAAATCCTTCTGATCGGCCTGCCTTCTGCCACAGGTCCATCCCCAGACCAATCATTATTACTGTCGGGGTGTACAATATTTAGCTTAGCTTAGGATAAGCTTAGGATTTTTTTTTTTTTCAAAAAGTAAATGAAGGTTATTGAAGGTGCTTTTCTCAGACACAGAAAAATTCTTGAGTCTTCCCGTGGTCCTCATCCTGAATCTACTGGCAGATGTCTTCCTTTGAAGCAGCCTTCTTTTGTGTCCTCTTTTACCAGCCAGGGATCAGGGTGTGCGTTCCTTGGTTGCTAAACCTGTTCTTTTTACAAAATTCACTTTCTATGTGGTTTGTAGTTAGTTTAAACCACTCATTTCAAGTAATAAAGTGCCTTGAATTAGAAATTCTTGGAAATCTGGAATACAGTTTGGCTTTCTCAACCTCTTTAAATTCTTTCATTGTATATATTTTGCCAGTCTCACACTGAAGAAGAGTTCCCATCGTTTTTGTCATATTGTGCATTTTTCAAAGGGTCATGAAATTGTGGGATGATAACTTTCAGAAAATTCGGGTCTTTTTGCTCATGTAAAAAAGGTCATATTCTTTTGGATCACAATTCTCTGTAAATGAATTTCCTTTTTTATTTATGTATTTTTAAAAAATGTCTAATTCCCCTTGTCTCCTTTTTGAATCTTCTTATGTGAACTAACTTTTCTATGTGAATGTTTTTATGTGAACCCACTCCCCTGCCCAAAAGATGACAGCTGCCATTCTGATTACATAACTCTAGGAAAGGAATAGTTTTCCTAAAAGAAGTAGGTTTCTGTATCCCCATAACTGAGGCCACTTGGTACAAATGGTGCTGGGGAGACCAAAGAGTTAATTGTCCTCTAGGAAGAATTGAGACCTGTAGCTGTTCAGAGAGGGGCATTCCAGAGTGTGTATCTGATGGGAAGATAGCTTAGGGGAAGGAAGGGGTATAGAGCTTAGGGCTTGAAGAGATATTGTTTAAGACATCCTAGAGCTGAAATGGGGACAGGGTCAGGAGGAGGAGTGACAACTAAAGATGTCAAAATCATCTTGGGGGATGAAAACAGATAATAGGCTGTGAAAATAAGGAAGCTTTAAATCAAAGCGAGAGCTTGTTATTTTCAGCCAAGCCATTTTCCTTAACCTTCTTGCCCCTTTAAACTCTCCTATTCTTCCTCCTGATCTCCCTTTCTGTAAAAGGGGCAAACCAAGTGACAGCAAGTGAGCCCTGAAAACGGTATGTGATACAGGCTTCTTGGGCATTCATTTTCTGTGCTTCCCCTTTCCCATGCCCCGGATACTACATCTTGACACATGCTGAAGCGTCCCTCTCACCCTGCTGCCTCTCCCCAGGAGGAGGTCTCGGTGTCTAGAGACTTGCCTGATGAGATAAAGCTGACTCCTCTGGCTGATGACCCACATTATGCTTTATTTATTCACTGTAGTGTTTGTATGGTTTCAGGCGGCACTGAGAAGTGAAGAGAAACTCAAAAAAGGAGCAGAAGATGTTTCTATTGTTTGCTTCTTCTCTCAGGAATATTGTAGGAGTGTGGCAGAGCCAGAGGATCCTGCTTTCTTTGGGGAAGCTGCTATGGCACAGGTGGGCATTAGCTTCTCCCTGCTGATCTTTATCAGCATTACTTCCAAGGATGCGGATGTGGTGACATCCTGGCGAGCTGGGAGCTGGTTAGCTCATCAGGTCAGTTCTCTCAGCCTCTCTTCTAGTGACTGAAAATCAGGCAGATATTTAAAAAACTTGAATGTCTCTTGCAGGAAAGTACCTGACATTTTCAGAAATGGCAGAAGTGGAGAACAAAACTGAAGAGAAAATATACTAAGCAAAGGAAGTTCTGTAAAGAGTTGCAAAGCCTGTGGCCAAAGTTCTCTGGAGGTGATCTCCATGGAAACTGCCATCTTTCTGAATGATGGCGATGGTGATGCAGGGGCTTCTGCCTGTCCTGTGTCCTTAATCAATGAGCAGGAAAAATCAGGAACATCTCCTCTCACTTGTCAGCCTGACCCTGACAGGTGGTCTATGGCCTGGCTGATCTTCCTCTGGCCAACATAGTGAGTGACATACTTTTAGTTCAGGTGTACCTGTTGGAACTGATGATGATGAGACTGGCCCCAAACTAGACTGGGATGGATAAATTTGGTGACCATGTAAAGAACTGCGGTATTTTAAAATAGAAATTTATGAGAATTCAAGTTTGGAAAAAAAATAAGTGTAGAAATCTATTTCCAACTAAGTTTGGGTTTTGTTGACTTCATATAATCCAGTTATGAATCTGATTGTTTTATTTCTGGTGCTTGCCTTGGTTCCTAACTTTCTAAACATTACTGTAGACATAAACGTTTTTAGAGACGGTGGGTCTAACTCTCCCTCAACCCTGAGTATCTGATTTTCTGGGAAGGGGCATGGAAGTGTGCCTGCATGCCAGTCTACACATCTTTTCGTGCTCTACAAGGGTAAGTCTTGCTGTTTGAGTCATCAAGATGGCTACGTGTGCAGAACCTGGCAGGTCCCGGCAAAAGCTAAGCCACACAGCCTCTCCTCAGCTCCATTCTCATCTGTGCCACTCACAGTGACAGAGCCCTTGGTGACCAGCCACATTTCAGGACCCATCAATTCGTGTTCTGTCCCCACCTCCTCACCAGCTGTGTGCTGTGCTCCCTGCTTGTGGACTCTGTGAAGACACTATTCCCCTGCCCTGCACCTGTTCTTCTGAGGTACCAGATTCCATAGAAAGGAGGAGAAGGAGGCTGTTTTGTGTGCTTTGCCTCGTGGGTGCCAAGGCACGGATGCCTGTGCCTGAAACCTCACAAAATCCCTCTTAAAAAATGATTCTCTCATCTTCTCCCTGTGAAGCCTCTCCCTATAGGTGTTGTCCCTTTGGGCAGTGTTGTTCCCTTCCTCTCTCTGTCTCTGCCTGCACTACCCCAGGAATCTGAATATGGAATGTCTTGCTCCAGACCATCTTCATTCTATGATATCAACTCATGCAAGTAAATAGCTGGAGGAACCACCAGCCAACCAATTTATCAGACACAACTAGGGTCTGCAACCAACTTCAGGATCTGTTGGGATTCTTTCAAGGAACACACAACAAGACAGGTAAGACATCTAAAATATGTCTTGATGCTACCTCTGAAATTGAGCAGGACTCTGTGGGGTTCCTGGGTGCAAAAGACTTTCTGTGTCCCCCATTTCTTTGATTACAGGAAATAGGCTTCATTCAGCTTCCGTGACCTTCCCTGAGTTCCAACAGGCAGGTTCAAACAGTTGCTAATCAGGAAAGGGAAGGGATGCAAAGACAAGGGAGAAACAGTCAAGAAACAGTAGTGCAGCCTTGGGGCAGGGTCCTGGTTCCCCCTCAAGGGATATGCATAACAATATACTTGAGCTGTTTTGCAGATAATGAAACCCCCACCAGGTGCCCACATATACTCAGACCCCAGACCGGCTGAAACCAGAAGGTTGATGATGCTGACTCCCACTTACTTCACCACCAACCAATCAGAAGAACGATTGAAAAAGCTGATCACACCCTCTTTGAACCATTAATGTAGAACTCCTCACTACCCTCTCCAGATGGGAACACACAGTTTTAGGACCATTTGCCCACTGTGGCCCCCTTTGCCTGGCAAAGCGATAAAGCTATTCTTTTCTATTTTCACCCAAAATTCTGTCTCTGAGATTTAATTTGGTGTTAGGGTAGAGAAACCAGATTCAGCTTCATGTCCTCCATAAAGCTTTCCCTTATTTACCCAACCAAGTGTTTCTCTTTATCTTCTGAATCCCAGAGCCTTGTTTGGAACTTTCTTTAGGTAGATATTGCGCATTGTTTTAACTCACAGTTCTATACATATGCTTGATAAACTATAAGCTCCATGGATGGAACTTACACAGAGTACATTAAAGTGCCTGGCACACAAAACTTGCATGTGTGTATGTGTATACATTTACACACACACACACACACACACACACACACACACATCTTATCTTCTATGATTTCCTAGAGCCCCCTGCCATCTTTGGTACTCAGTAGATAAAGATTCTTGTTGAAACACTTGAGTGATTTTTTTGCGTGGGTGGGCATCTCATCACTACCTGGATCTTGTTGCACAAAACATTCCCTTGACACCTGGGGAGAGAAGAGGTTGGTGGTATCTCTGCATCAAATGTTGCACCTGCAGAAAACTTCCCCTGCTGAGGAAGATTGTGGAATCTCAGAATGAGAATTTTAATTGGTTTCATTCTGTGCATAATGACAGCTTCATCTCAAGGCTGAGGGAAGCACTAATTCTCAGGTGAAGACGGCAGTTTACCTGTTGTTCTGTGGGTGGCTTTCAAATTGGTCCTCAAATCCACACAGCTCCTGCCTTGTCCCATTGGAAAACCTCAGCTTATACTCACCTGAGCTCCCTAGCAGGGGTCTATAGGCCAATTAACTCTAAGAGAAAAGACTGAGAAGTTTGAAACTCAATGATAGTCTTCTCTTTGGGAAAAAAAAAAAAAGTGGGATCAGAGCCAGAGACACTGGATAATTATTTTCCAAAAACACTGGATTTTAACACCAAAAGAATGTAGATACCCATGGATGCTGGGAAGATAACAACACATTATTTCCAAACTGGCCACACATACTTTCTTGGCTACTCCTGGGGGAAATCTGATTTGTTTATTCTGAGTAAAAATCAGTATGATTGCCTTTGCCATCACTGGGTTCAGGACAGCCTCATCAGTGCAGGCCTGGTTGGATTACCCGCAGACCTATGGCAGCCCCAATCTGAGCATGGCATGTCAGGCTGTTCTTGTGTCTGCTGTTATTTAACTGATTGTACTGCACATACTGACTGGAAGCATCTATCACTATACCTCTTTGGGGGATGAGTTCCTCCCTGATTGAGCATTCGGAAGCAGCATACTTAAGAGCTTCTTTGTTTTAGAAAGGTTTATTTCCACCCAGATTAATTTGTGTTAGGTAACTCTTCATCTCTCACAGTTTTGCTTTAATTGCAATTAAAGTCAAAAATATTTTTAGTTACTGCTTTGAGTTCTGTTGTTCTTTCAGTCATGAGTGTTTTTGTTCAGGCTGTGAAAAGGCTGGGAGATTTTATTGGAAACTCTCAATTCCTGTTGGAATTTTAGAATAATTATTCAAATATATGATGTAATGAAGAAAGTATCACTCACCATTATTCTTCCTGGGGAGGTTGCTGGATTTGTTGGAAAGGCATATTTTGATACGCTTCTTAGAGTAGAGAGGAGATGGAACTCTAAATGGCCTAGATGTGTGGGCAGAAGTGTTTTGCATGACTCAAGGGGAAGAATTTGTTATTCTGGAGAGGGAGCAGGGACAGAAAAAGAAAGAGAAAGAGAGAAGCAGTGAGAGGGTCAAAGTGATATGCTCTGTGTTGTGAAATTTCCCCATAAATCTTGGTAGAGTACAAAAAACTTGAAATTTTGGGAGTGGTGCTGTTCCTCATGGAAACCAGTGGAAAGCCTGGAGCTTGAAACTCAAATCGATATGAGGCAAATCAGAGACAGCACACATGGGTACAGAAAACTGAGAAATGCACAGGAAAGAGTGGCAGCACCTCACACATCTCTGGGCTGTCACAGACCATGGGATCAGGTTTGGGGAGAGTTTACCCAGGTCAACTTGATCTGGAAGGTGCAAACATCTGCATTATAGCTAAGAAGGTTTTTTTAAAAAAAAATTCTTGGACAATATAGCTTGAGACATTGCATTCACTTACTCTTTCACTCACTCCTTCTATCTGATTCTATTTACAAATCACCAACTCTATGCCTAGACTTGAGCTGGATTCTATGAAACACACTAAAATAAAGATAGTTTATGTCTCAAGAAATTTCATGTCACATTGAGGAGGTAAGCTTGTGGGAAAATTTTAAATATTCAAAAGTTGAACATAGCAGGTTTTTATTTTAATGAAATGAATTGTTCTTCCACTTTATAGTAGCTTAGATTTGGTTAGATTACTGGTCAAACCATCTTTTCTCCTGGACACTTTATATTTATACATAAAATTAAAGAGAGCTGCCAACCTCTTTGTCCCTGACTTTCATATGTGTGATTATATGGTATGTCTGCTTGTCACAGATGTAGAAGGGTGTACAGGATGTTTCTTGTCAGGAAATAGCTAGAGACAAACACCTGGGCAGACTCAGGCCTTTTCTTACTGCTACAAGTACCTTTGCTGGTCAGGCACTGTGTTGAGCATCAAAGTTCATCCTGCCCTAAAGGATCTCAAAGTCTAGGGAAGGCTTCTAAAATTAGGACTTTTAATTAATTACTGGGATAGAAATCAACACAAACTAGCTTGAGAAAAGGGGAATTTATGAGATGACTCAATAACCAGGGAAAGTGCAGATGTGTATCAGGCCTTAGAGACAGTTGGACCCCAGGATCAAGTGCTGACCATATCCCCTTGGCACCTCTCAGCTTGGATCTGTGTGTGGCATTTCTTCCTGTCCACCTTGCCCTGTTCATGGCATCCTCACACTTCTCAGCTTTGCTACCACAGCCTTTTTTCTTGAATTCCAGTTTGACAAGTCCCCAATGGAAGACCAATAATTAGCTTGGCTTGTATTGGCCAGAGAGGGGGTGCAGCAAGGAACCATGTATGGGAGCCTCTGAAGACCCCCTTGGTTGGAGAGGGTAAAGAGCAATTCTCTTAAGAGGGAAGTTTATAGTAATACAGGCCCATCTCAAGAAACAAGAAAAATCTCAAATAACAACTTAGCTTTCCATCTAAAGGAATTAGGGGGAAAAAAAAGAACAGACAAAGTCCAAAATCAGCAGAAGGCAGGAAATAATAAAGATAAGTGAGGAAATAGAGACCAAAAATGCAATACAAAAGATCAATAAAACCAAGAGCTGCTTCTTTGAAAATGTAAACAAAATTGATAAATCTTTATCCAGGCTCATCAAGAAGAAAAGAGAGAGGACCCAAATAAAATAAAAAGTGAAAGAGGAGAAATAACAACCAATACCTCAGAGACACAAAAAATCATAAGAGTATACACCAACAAACTGGACAACCTACAAGAAAAGAGAAGGAGTGATTCTCCAAAACAAGAGACGTCAGGAGAGTTAGGAGAGTTTCTGGATAGACAAAAAAAGCTTCTTGCATATAGTTGAGTATCTATTATAATCCATTCAATTTAGCCCTGGGGACATAAAGATGAATAAAACATAATCAGTGTCTTCTGGGAGCTCAAAATAAGCCTGCATTACAATGTCTAATACATGAAAATGGTGTGCACAGGGTGCTATGGGAGCTCATAAGAGGGGCACTAACTCCACCTATCAGGCAGCCCCTTTGGCAGCAGGGAAGGAAGGGAATGATGTCGCAGATAGAGAGGGAATATTGGGCCGTGACTCTTGAAGGGGGAGGCTGGGCTGTGGGGAGCTGTGAGAAGTGGGGAGAGCTGGGAGAGCTGAGGCACATATGTCAGCAGGGGCAAAGCTCCATGGGTTGTACGGATTAAGTTTAGGAGCGTGATGTTTATCTCATGGACAAATAGAGCAATGTTTAAGTGTTTCAAGCAGGAAATAACATGATGAGATTTGGATTTTAGGAAGGCCACATAGGCTGCAGGGGTGGAGAATGGGTCTGGGAAGAGTAGGGGTGGGGAGAAGAGTGAGGAAGACAAGCCAGTGCCCAGGTAGTCAGTGATAGCAATGGGGGGAGGGGGGGAGGGAGATATGTGAGCGACTTTCAGGAGGCAGGACTGGAGATGGATGGGGTTTGGGACCTGGGAGCAGGGAAGATTGTAGGTGAAGTCACAGCAAATGCTGCGCCAGCATAATTCTCTAACTTGTTTGGAATACAGCTCACCTGGATGTCTCAGTAGTTTTTGTAGGATACCATGAACTTGTGATAGATTAAAATTTAATTTCAAAGAAACAAATATATGATATTGTCTAAGTCTCACTCTAGATCCAGTAGTCAAGTGCCAAAGTTGCTTCTTTTTTAATCTATGGGGGGAAAATTTAAAACTGAGAACATTTGGTTTATTAACTTAATGTTTTGCCTCTGAGAATACGGCAAGCCAGTGTTCAATGGAGGGGTGGTTTGAGAGTTACTGTACTCAGTTTAAGAAGCTGGCAGCAGAAGCTGAGTCCTAGAAAATAAGGGTGGAAAAGTAATTCAAAGGTAGATCAAGCGGTGCAGTGTTTATCAATGCGTTCCTTTAACAGATTTTGCCATTTCCATCATCCACTTGTATTTTTATTTATTTAATACTTTTTCCTTAAATAGATACATGTTTTAAACTTAAATTCATTTTAAAAGGAAATTTTATAGTACTGTTACAGAAGGAAAACTAATTTCACATGCGAAAAATATAAGATAACATAAAATAAGTAGAATGGACATAAACCAGTGTTATTAAATTCTGGCTAAAATAACCGTTGCTCGGGAAGGCTCTGTGCCTGAGGTCTGATAGCCTGCCTTTTAAACAAGCACCTTTCTGAGATTACTAGAAACCTTCTTTCTGGGCATGTAACTTGACCTCATTTCCCAACCTTCCCTGCAATGGGCTGTGGTTGTGTGATTGAGTTCTAACCAGTGGAATGGGGCAGAACGATGAGTACATCCTCAAATCCTGGTACATAAAACATTCCATGCAATCCTTCACACCCTCTTTGAATAAAGAGGAGCCAGCAAAAAATCTCTGAGACTATAGCAGACAGCAGAGCCACAGGATGGAAGGAACTTGGGTGCTGGAGTCATTGTGTGGAAGGTTGCCCAGTACACGTCCCCACTCAGTGGACAATAGCTTTGTATTGTGTAAAGCCCCTGAGATTTGGGATGGTTTGTTACAGCAGTTAGCCTATGTTGACTAAAATACTGCTAAAGACAAGCTTTCCCAAACTGAAACTTATCCTTGTGTAAGGCAAAAGGGCCAACTAAACCTTAAAAGCTTAAAATATTTTTGCTGTTATTCAATGTGATTTGATGCTGGGTATTAGCCTCTGAACCTCATCATTTATCCCACTGTATGGGAAATAGGAGAGCAGGACATTATGTGTCAGGCTTCAGAATTAGGACTTAACTGTTTTCTAAAACCTTTTTCTCCTTCTTAAGCTTAAAATGCCAGAAGGTTGTTACACACTTTTGTCAGTAATAATGGCTAATTAGAGCAGTTACTTTCACCTGTAATATGGGTAGCACCTTTTTAGGTTGGATGAAGAAAGCATATGAAAATCTGGAGTGGTAAGGTGTATGAAATGTCAGAGCAGCTACCACCTCTTTCTTAAACACACCTGCTTCTGACTTCAGATATGGCCCCACCTTGTGATCACCAAAGCTTCAGCCTGCTTTGAAAGATGCTAAATAGGGCAGTACATGATTAGATCTGTGGCTTAAAAACAAAATGCCAGTGACTGCAAGAAAGATGGATTGCAGGGAGTAGGGACTGAAGTCTGGGCTTAGAGAAGAGCTGAACCATATCTTCATTTCTCTTTGGTTATTAAGTCTAAATTATGTTATGAAAATGGGCAGCTCATCTTTTTCATGTATTGGAGAGGGAATATTTTAATTTGAACAGCATCCACTATATTGAAACTACACTCTTCCATCACAGGTGAAGTGGCTGAAGCCCATGGATTGTGAACAGAATGTTGGAGATTAATTAGAACTACCACAGTGTGACATGCACGCTTATAAACTTTTTTTCAAATTGCACTTAATGGACATTTGCTTACAGAATCTCCTTTCTCTGCTGAACATCTTGCATTTAAACTCTATTTTTCTCCCCCAGTTTGTCCATGTCCTTGGCTGCTTTGGAGGCTCCTGTCCAACTGTTTTTCTACCTTATTCCTTTTATAGACCCAAAGATAAATGAAGGAACATCATAGTCAACATTTCACAGCAGAGACTTCCAAGTCCTTTGCTGTCTCACACCTCACTCCATTGTACCTCCAGGGCAGCAGCTTGTCTTGGATGCCAGACCGCATTTCATAGTCTGACATGAAGTTCCAGCCCCACCTCCTCCAGGAAGCACAGAGGTCTTTGGTTCGAACTGACCTCTCTTCTTCAAACTCCTGCAGCATCTGCAGGACAGAATGAATCATATTGCATTTTGTGCTGCACTGAAGTTGCATCTGGTGTGTATCTCTGCTTTATAAGAGCATAGGCTAATGTAGGTCAGGATTGTATTTTCTATTTTACTTCAAAGAATAAACCCCTGAAAGAAAATATGCATGTACCAAACTCCAATGATTTAATCAAGGCTTTCTATGTGCCACATGAAAGGGGCAATGGTTGAAGAAAGCAGCTAGTACTACTCTGCATTTTTCAAGAAGAAACCCACTCCATTGTGTGTGAAAGAGAAGGTTTTATAAAATGTGGGGAAATCATCTTTTTTTTTTAAATGAATTTAAACCAGAAATGGTAAACAGATATCCAAATTCAGCCCACAAAGTGTTTTGTTTGAATTTAGCAAACAAATATTTGAAGATTTCACAGAAAAATCTAGATTTCTAGCTCTTCCCAGAAATTCATATGAGCTGACAAACCTGGGTCCAAGTTATGTGTAGTAGCAATGTGGTGGCATGGGATAGCAGCTGCTGTTTTACATACATAGATGAGTGCATGAACTCCATAGTTTGCCAGTTTTCATTCTGCCCATTACACACAGCAACTTTAACTGTCTGGACCCAGTAGTCACTTGACTTTGCTGTCTCTGAGACTCTGTTGTCTCTGGGATTTTAAGTTTGCCCTTTGGGTGCAACATTTGCCATTTGGATGTATGTGTATTTGTAAACATGTGTGTGTGTTTGCATGTTTGTGTATGTGTATATGTGTGTTTCAAATTTTACCTGCTGGATAATTGGAAGATAGAGTGTATTTAAACCTCACATTACTTCAAAGACCCTCTGATTTGGGGCACCCATGTATGCAATCTGGAGACTGTAGTGGCACTCACAACCAGAGTCTTCCAACTGTATTATTCTAGATAAACCACTCACACTTGGGGAAATGTTCTGATTGGGAGAAGAAGAGAAAATCCCAGGATAGATAAAAGGTGGGGCTCTCCAAAACTGGTAGCTAATTATCCTGATGAGATTAGAAGATGTAAATACTTTCTCAGAGCCCTAGGGGACAGAGAGTGAGATTAGGACCCAGGGATCACCCTCCCTCCACAAAATTTTAATTTCTTGAATACTTTTCTTTGGACAAATAAAATGCTATATTTACGAGACCACTGCTCTAACCCCTGAGCCTCAGCTTGAAAACCCATATTTAAAGCACAGTTTAAATTTTTCCTTTCTCCACATTTTCTGAATGTTGTGATTTCTTTTAGTGACTCCAGCACTTTAGTACATCTTCAACACCTCCTTGGCTTGGATGGTAGCACCAAGGACAAAGATATAAGAAGTGTGTCCTGCTCTTATTCACTCTGTCACTGGTACACTTGCTGTGGGATGTATCTAGGAGCTGACAGTGTTAGTGCTAAATAAAATCATGCTTTTGTTTTCCATCTTGTTGTCTCTCTACTCTACCCTATCTTCAAAACTTTCTTTTGTATTTTTAATTTCAGCAATTGTATTTAATTTCTAAGAGCTCACCCTTTTTCATGGATTTTTCCTTTTAAGAAATGTTCTGTTCTTATTTAAAGGTGATGCCTTCTCATCTACAGAGCTGTTCATGCTGCTCTTGGGACGACTTCTCTTTTCTCCTTCATTCAAAAACACTCCTCTATCTACTTAGTGTTCGAGAAATATATGTGGAAATATCTTGGTTGTTAATGTCCTCCCCACTTCTCTTTCTATCTTTTAAATTTATTTTCTGTCTTTGGTTGGGGGAAAAGGAGAAGGAGGGAGAGAGGAAGGGGGGGGTATGAAATGAATATAAATGTATGTGCGTGCTCTGTCCAAAAATCTTCAGTGGAAGGTTTAATCGGTGAAATGTTGATGAATAAATGAATAGGCCTGTCAAAGATCCTCTTTTTTCTGGCGAGAGGGTGTTCGGTTTTCTTCCACTTTTCAGGGAGCATTATGACCTGTGGTAGTGTTGGGTAGCTGTCCATCAAAATCTGTGCTTCCATACACAGTGTGAAGTTGCTGCTGTTGGGGAGAATTGTTAGCCAGGGACACACACACATGCAACCATGGGAATGGTTCTTGGTAGTACCACATGAGCAGAAGTGAGGCTTGTCACATTCAGATGGGTTTTTAAACAGCAAGGGTGCCCCATACACTGTATCTTTCTAATTTGGCTGATTGAATGTAGAAACCTCTGAAGCCTTAGAGGATGGTAGATGGACGAAAGTCACTTGCTAATTAACAACACCTACATTAGCTATTGTGTTAAGCCACTGACATTTTGACATTTATTTGTTATAGCAGCTGGCAGTGCCTTAACTAAGATAGTTTCCCAAAAGTTAAGTACCACTGCCCTAGGACATCTTGGAATGTAGCATATATTTAGGACTAAGTAGGAACGAGAGGAATCTTTAAAACAACAACATCACAGATATTGGGATCCAAAACATGGAATCATTTGTCTTTCATTGAAAATATCTCAGGGAGGAGTCAAGATGGAGGAATAGGAGGATATGGAATTCACCTCTCCTCACAAGTACATCAAGAATACATCTACAAATGGAACAATTCTCCCAGAACACCTGCTGAACAGTAGCAGAAGACCTCAGACACCTAAAAGGACAAGAAAAATTCCCACACAACTGGGCAGGATGAAAGAAAGGAAAAAAGAAAATAGGAAATGGGAAGGGACCAGCACCCCTGGTGGAGAGCTGAAGGTGAAGAGAGGTTCCTGCACTCAGAGAAACCCCTTCATGGTGGGGAAATCAGCTGGGACAGAGAAGAAACTTCAGGGGATCAGAGGGGAATGTAGCAACAGGTCTCTGGAAAGAAGGACAGTGTAAGACTTAGGCATATTGTCTGTGCCACAGCTCTGCTCACCCCAGCCTGAGTTGCATATCTCCTGGTGAGGAGGGGAGCTGTGTGCTGGAAAGTGGGGTTTGGAGAGTGGACACTGGGAAAGGATCAGCTATTTGCTGTGAAAAGACAGCCTGAAGGGATGGGAGTAAGGAGCTCCACAACTGGGAAAGTTTACAGAAAAGCCCAGGCCACCATAGAAGCAAGGCGCCATTGTTGAGTGGCACACAGGGGGTAGGGCTGCCATTGCAATCCCCTTCACCACCAGCTGGCCCTGCCTCCATGGGCACTGGGAGGGACACCCATCTGAGCAGGCTCGACCACCCCTCAAGCCAAGGCCTCCTCCTCCTCACAGGCTCTGGGGTCCTGAGCACCACACCTGCCAAAGCCTTCTCAGGAATCAGCCCTGGGCACCCCAGCTTGATGGGAATCTGCCAATGCAGGTGAGGGCTGAGTGTTAAGCCTGGGGTTAGGAGAATGGACTTGGGGACAGGACCGCTGTTAGCTGCATGGAGATGGCCTGAAGTGATGGGAGTGAGGGACTCTGTGGCTGGGAATGTTCCTGAAGGAAGTGGGGTCTGCCTTGGAAATGAGTCACCATTGTTGAATGGTGCACAAGGGGTGGGGCTGCCATCACAGACTCTCTCCCCACATGCCAGCCCCTGCCTCTGTGGGCACTGGGAGAGACTTCCACCAGAGTGAGTGTGCCCCAGTCTGTTGCAACTTCCTTTCTTGCTCTGTTGCCACAGGCACTAAAGGGAGATCCCAATGGAGTGAATGAGTGCATCCCAGTTGTGGCTGCCTTATCTCTCCCAGGTCTGAGTGAGCAAGTGTGCCTTAATCAGCCACTGCTTTTGCCCCCTCTCACCTGGGCTGGGAACAGATGCCTGAGGTTGACCCACATGCAGAGGTGGGGCCAAAACCAAAGCTTAGCCCCAGGGGCTGTGCAACTAAGGAAGAGGAACAGAAATCTCTCCCTGCGGCTGCACAAGCCATGGGTTAAATCCCCATGATTGGCTTGGTAAACCCTGCATCTGTGGAATATCTGAATGGACAATGAGAGCTCCCACAACAGACACAGGTCTAGCTTTAGCAGTTGTGGAGTTTGGGGGCAAGTATATGTGGGAGTTGGGCCAGGTCAGAGTCTGAGCTGCCCCCTCAGTGCCCACAGGGGGTCCAGAGACCTACCTAGAGGTTTTGGAGGGCCTCATGGAGAGGTGGGGGTTAGCTATGGCTCACCATAGGGGCAAGGACACTGACAGCGGAGGCCGCAGGAAAAAAATATAGATAGATAGATAGACAGACAGATAGATGTTTGTTTCATTTGGTTCTGTTGTTGTTGTTTTATTTTTAATCACTTTTTTCTTTTATAAATTAACTTTTAATATGTATTTTATTTTTCTATTTTTATTTTACTTTTTTGTTGTTTTGGCTTTTTGCTTTTTGGGGTTCTTTTGCTTTTTGTTTTGTTTGTTCTTATGTTTTTTCTTTCTTTGATAATTTTTTTGTGTTTGATGTTTGCTTTTTTTTAGTTTGCTTTCTGTTTTTGTTTTTGTTAGTTTTGTTTTTATTGTTTGTTTTCATTTTGGGGTTCTTTGTTTTGTTTTTTTTTTGTTTTTGTTTTCATTTGTTTGGTTTTGTTTTTAATCATTTGTCTTGGGTTTTGTTTGTCTATTTGTTTTCTTTTCTTCTTCTATTTTTGTTTTTGTTTTTTTTTTTTGGCCACACTGTGCAGCTTGCAGGGTCTTGCTTCCCCAGTAAGGGCTGGTTCTGAGAATCTGGGGTGGCAGTGCCAAGTCCAGGACACTGGACTGCCAGAGAACTCCTAGCTACAGGGAATAATAATTGGTGTTAACTCTCCCGGAGGTCTCCGTTTCGACACCAAGACCAGGCTCCACACAACTGCCTACAGTATCCAGTGCTGGATGACTCAGGCCAAACAACCAGCAAGACAGGAAAACAGTCCCACCCATCAGCAGACAGGATGCTTAAAGTCCTACTAAGCTCACAGACACCCCAAAACACACACTGATTCAGCCCTGTCCATCAGAGGGAAAGACTCAGCTCAACCCACCAGAGCACAGGCCCCAGTCCCTTCTACCAGGAAGCCAAAACAAGCCACTGGACCAAACTACCCACTGGGGGCAGACACAAGAAGCAAGAAGAACTATGACCCTGCAGCCCACAGAAAGGAAACCAAAAGCACAGTAAGTTAGACAAAATGAGACAACATAGAAATATGTTGCAGATGAAGGAGGAAGGTAAAAACCCACAAGACCAAGTAAATGAAGAGGAAATAGGCAATCAACCTGAAAAAGAATTCAGAGTAATGATAGTAAAGATGACACAAGATCTCGGAAACAGAATGGAGGCACGAATCAAGAAGATACAAGAAATGTTTAACAAGAACCTAGAAGAACTAAAGAACAGACAAACAGTGATGAACAACACAAAAACTGAAATGAAAAATACACTAGAAGGAAACAGTAGCAGAATAACGGAGGCAGAAGAATGAATAAGTGAGCTGGAAGATAGAATGCTGGAAATAATGGTCACAGAACAGAACAAAGAAAAAAGAATGAAAGGATTTGAGGACTGTTTCAGAGACCTCTGGGACAACATTAAATGCACCAATATTCACATTATAGGGATCCCAGAAGAAGAAGAGAAAGAGAAAGATCCTGAGAAAATATTTGAGAAGATTATAGTTGAAGACTTCCTAAACATGGGAAAGGAAATAGTAAATCAAGTCCAGGAAGGACAGAGAGTCTTGTACAGGATAAACCCAAGGAGAAACACGCCGAGACACATATTAATCAAACTAACAAAAATTAAGTACAAAGAAAAAATATTAAAAACAACAAGGGAAGGGCAACAAATAACATAGAAGGGAATCCACATAAGGTTATCACCCTATTTTTCAGCAGATACTCTGCAGGGCAGAAGGGAGTGGCAGGATATATTTGAAGTGATAAAAGGGGAAAAAACTACAACCAAGATTAATCTACCAAGCAAGGATCTCATTCAGATTTGACAGAGAAATCAAAAGCTTTACAGACAGCAAAAGCTAAGAAAATTGAGTACCACAAAATCAGCTTTAAAACAAATGCTAAAGGAACCACTCTAGGTGGGAAAAACAAAAGAAGAAAAACACCTACAAAAACAAATCCAAAACAACTAAGAAAATGGTAATAGGAACATACATACTGATAATTACATTAAATGTAAATGGATTAAATGCTGTAACCAAAAGACACAGACTGGCTGAATGGATACAAAAACAAGACCTGTATATATGCTGTGTACAAGACCCCACTTCAGACCTAGGGACACATACAGACTGAAAGTGAGGGGATGGAGAAAGATATCCCATGCAAGTGGAAATCAAAAGAAAGCTGGAGTAGCAGTATTCATATCAGATAAAACACACTTTAAAATAAAGACTGTTACAAGAGACAAGAAAGGACATTATGTAATGATCAAGGGATCAATCTAAGAAGAAGATATAAAAATTGTGAATATATATGCACCCAACATAGGAGCACTTCAATATATAAGACAAATGCTGACAGCTATAAAAAGTGAAATCAAGAGTAACACAATAGTGGGGGATTATAACACCCCACTTACACCAATGGACAGACCATCCAGAGAGAAAATTAATAAGGAAACACTAGCCTTAAATGCCACTTTCGATCAGATAGACTTAATTGATATTTATAAGATATTTCATCCAAGAGTGGCAGAATACACTTTCTTCTTAAGCACACGTGAAACATTCTCCAGGATAGATCACATCTTGAGTCACATATCACTCCTCGGTAAATTTAAGAAAATTGAAATCATATCAAGCATCTTTTCTGACCATAAAGCTATGAGATTAGAAATCAATTACAAGAAAAACAACTGTATAAAACACAAACACATGGAGGCTAAACAATATGCTACTAAATAACCAATGGATCACTGAAGAAATCAAAGAGGAAATCAAAAAATACCTAGAAACAAATGACAATGAAAACACGACAACGCAAAATCTATGGACGTGGTAAAAGCAGTTCTAAGAGGGAAGTTTATAGCAATACAGTCCTACCTCAAGAAAAAAGAAAAATCTCAAATAAACAACCTAACCTTAAAACTAAAGCAATTAGAGAAAGAAGCACAAACAAAACCCAAAGTTAGTAGAAGAAAACAAATTATAAAGATCAGAGCAGAAATAAATGAAATAGAAAAGAAGAAAACAGTAGCAAAGATCAATGAAACTAAAAGTTTGTTCTTTGAGAAGATAAACAAAATTGATAAACCATTAGCCAGACCCATCAAGAAAAAAAGGGAGAGAACTTAAATTAATAAAATTAGAAATGAGAAAGGAAAAGTTACTACTGATACCACAGAAACACAAAAGATCATAGGAGACTACTACAAGCAACTATATGCAAAACAAAAAAAAATGACAACCTGGAAGAAATGGACAAATTCTTAGAAAGGTATAACTTTCCAAAACTGATCCTTTGGTAAAGTTGAAGGATACAAAATTCATGCTCAGAAATCTCTTGCATTCCTATACACTAATGATGAAAAATCTGAAAGAGAAACTAAGGAAACAATCCCATTTACCACTGCAACAAAAAGAATAAAATACCTAGGAATAAATCTACCTAAGGGGACAAAAGACCTGTACTCAGAAAACTATAAGATACTGATGAAAGAAATCAAAGATGACAAAAACAGATGGAGGGCTTCCCTGGTGGTGCAGTGGTTGAGAATCCGCCCACCAATGCAGGGGACATGGGCTCAAGCCCTGGTCCAGGAAGATCCCACATGCCGCAGATCAACTGGGCCTGTGAGCCACAACTACTGAGCCTGCGCGACTGGAGCCTGTGCTCCGCAACAAGAGAGGCCACGATAGTGAGAGGCCCGCGCACCGTGATGAAGAGTAGCCCCCGCTCACCGCAACTAGAGAAAACCCTCACACAGAAACGAAGACCCAATGCAGCCAAAAATAAATAAATAAATAAATAAATTTATATATTAAAAAAAAAACAGATGGAGAGACATACCATGTTCTTGAATAGGAAGAATCAATATTGTGAAAAACTATACTACCCAAAGCAATCTAGATATTCAAAGCAATCCCTATCAAATTACCAATGGCATTTTTCACAGAATTAGAACAAAAAATTTTACAATTTGTGTGGAAACACAAAGACCCCAAATAGCCAAAGCAATGTTGAAAAAGAAAAATGGAGCTGGAGGAATCAGGCTCCCCAACCTCAGACTATACTACAAAGCTACAGTAATCAAGACTTTATGGTACTGGAGATTGGTTCAAGATGGTGGAGTAGAAAGAGGTGCGCTCACTCCCTCTGCAAGAGCACCAGAATTACAACTAACTGCTGAACAAACATCAACAGGAAGACACTGGAACTCACCGAAAAATATACCCCACAGCCAAAGACAAAGGAGAAACCACAGTGAGACAGTAGGAGGGAAGCAATCACAATAAAATCAAACCCCATACCTGCTGAGTGGGTACTCACAAACTGAACAATTATACCACAGAAATCCGCCCACTGGAGTGAAGGTTCTGAGCCCCACATCAGGCTTCCCAACCTGGGCAATGGGAGGAGGAATTCCCAGAGAATCAGACATTGAAGGCCAGTGGATTTGACTGCAGGACTTTGACAGGACTGTGGGAAACAGAGACTCCACTCTTGGAGGGGACACACAAAGGAGTGTGCACATCAGGACCCAGAGGGAAGAAGCAGTGACCCCATAGGAGACTGAACCAAACCTACCTGCTAGTGTTGGAGGGTCTCCTGCAGAGGCAGGGCTTGGCTGTGGCTCACCACGAGGAAAAGGAAACTAGCAGCAGAAGTTCTGGGAAGTAATCCTTGGCATGAGCCCTCCTGGAGTCCTCCACTGGCCCCACCAAAGAGCCTGTAGCCTCCAGTGCTGGGTTGCCTCAGGCCAAGCAACCAACAGGGAGGGAACTCAGCACCACCCATCAGCAGACAAGGGGATTAAAGTTTTACTGAGCTCTGCCCACCAGAGAAACACCCAGCTCTACCCACCACCAGTCCCTACCATCAGGAAGCATGCACAGCCTTTTAGATAGCCTCATCCATCAGAGGGCAGACAGTAGAAGCAAGAAGAACTACAATTCTACAGCCTGTAGAATGAAAACCACATTCACAGAAAGATAGACAAAATGTAAAGGCAGAGGACTATGTACCAGATGAAGGAACAAGATAAAACCCCAGAAAAACAACTAAATGAAGTGGAGATAGGAAACCTTCCAAAAAAAGAATTCAGAATAATGGTAGTGAAGGTGAGCCAGGACCTTGGAAAAATAATGGAGGCAAATATCGAGAAGATGCAAGATTTGTTTAACAAAGGCCCAGAAGAATTAAATAACAAATACCTAGAAGAATTAAAGAACAAACAAACAGAGATGAACAATACAATAACTGAAATGAAAACCACACTAGAAGGAATCAATAGCAGAATAACTGAGGCAGAAGAACAGGTAAGTGCCCTGGAAGACAGAATGGTGGAATTCACCGCCACAGAACAGAATAAAGAAAAAAGAATGAAAAGAAATAAAGACAGCCTAAGGGACCTCTGGGACAACATTAAATGCACCAACATTTGCATTATAGGGGTCCCAGAAGGAGAAAAGAGAGAGAAAGGACCCAAGAAAATATTTGAAGAGATTAAAATCAAAAACTTCCCTAATATGGGAAAGGAAATAGGTACCCAGGTCCAGGAAGTGCAGAGAACCCCTGGCAGGATAAACCCAAGGAGAAACAGGTCAAGACACATAGTAATAAAATTGACAAAAATTAAAGACAAAGAAAAATTACTAAAAGCAACAAGGGAGAAATGACAAATAACATACAAGGAAACTCCCTTAAGGTTAACAGCTGAATTCTCAGCAGAAACTCTACAAGCAAGAGGGAGCTTCATGATATATTTAAAGTGATGAAAGAAAAGAGCCTACAACCAAGATTACTCTACCCAGCAAGGATCTCATTCAGATTCGATGTAAATCAAAAGCTTTACAGACAAGCAAAAGCTAAGAGAATTCAGCACCACCAAGGTAGCTCTACAACAAATGCTAAAGGATGTTCTCTAAATGAGAAAAGGACCTACAAAAACAAACCAAAAACAATTAAGAATATGGTAATAGGAACATACATATCGATAATTACCTTAAATGTGAATGGATTAAATGCTCCAACCAAAAGACAGAGGTTCACTGAATGGATACAAAAACAAAACCCATATATATGCTGTCTACAAGAGACCCACTTCAGACCTAGGGAAACATACAGACTGAACGTGAGGGGATGGAAAAAGATATTCCATGCAAATGGAAATCAAAAGAAAGCTGGAGTAGCAATACTCATATCAGATAAAATGGACTTTAAAATAAAGAATGTTACAAGAGACAAGGAAGGACACTACATAATGATCAAAGAATCAATCCAAGAAGAAGATGTAACAATTATAAATATTTATGCATCCAACATAGGAGCACCACAATACATAAGGCAAATAAAAGAGGAAATCAAAGGTAACACAGTAATCATGGGGGATTTTAACACCTCACTTACACAAATGGACAGATCATCCAGACAGAAAATTAATAAGGAAACACATGCTTTAAATGACACAATAGACAAGATAGATTGAATTGATATTTATAGGGCATTCCATCTGAAAACAGCAGATTACACTTTCAAGTGCACACGGAACATACTCCAGGACAGATCACATCTTGGGTCACAAAGCAAGCCTCGGTAAATTTAAGAAAATTGAAATCATACCAAGCCTCTTTTCAGACCACAACGCTATGAGATTAGAAATCAATTACAGAGAAAGAAAAAACACAGGGTGGCTAAACAATACATTACTAAATAACCAAGAGATCACCAAAGAAATGAAAGAGGAAATCGAAAAATAGCTAGAGACAAATGACAATGAAAACGCGATTACCCAAAACCTATGGGATGCAGGAAAAGCAGTTCTAAGAGGGAAGTTTACAGCAGTACCATCCTACCTCAAGAAAGAAGAAAAATCTCAAATAAACAATCTAAACTAACTCCTAAAGGAACTAGAGAAAGAAGAACAAACAAAACCCAAAGTTAGTAGAAGGAAAGAAATCATAAAGATTAGAACTGAAATAAATGAAATAGAAATGAAGAAAACAATAGCAAAGATCAAGAAAACCAAAAGCTGGTACTTTGAGAAGATAAGCAAAATTGAAAAACCTTTAGCCAGACTCATCAAGAAAAAGAGGGAGAGGACTCAAATCAATAAAATTAGAAATGAAAAAGGAGAAATTACAACAGATACCACAGAAATACAAAGCATTATAAGAGACTACTAACAAGCAACTCTATGCCAAATAAAATGGACAACCTGGAAGAAATGGACAAATTCTTAAAAAGGTATAACCTTCCAATACTGAACCAGGAAGAAATAGAAAATATGAACAGACCAATCACAAGTAATGAAATTGAAACTGTGATTAAAAATCTTCCAACAAAAAAGAGTCCAGGGCCAGATGACTTCACAGGTGCATTCTATCAAACATTTAGAGAAGAGTTAACACCCATCCTTCTCAAACACTTCCAAAAAATTGCAGAGGAAGGAACACTCCCTAACTCATTCTACAAGGTCATCATCAGCCTGCTACCAAAACCAGACAAAAATACTACACAAAAAGAAAGTTACAGACCAATATCACTGATGAATATAGATGCAAAAATCCTCAACAAAATACTAGCAAACAGAATCCAACAGCATATTAAAAGGATCATACACCATGATCAAGTGGGATTCATCCTAGGGATGCAAGTATTCTTAAATATCTGCAAATCAATCAGAGTGATACACCATATTAACAAATTGAAGAACAAAAACCATATGATCATCTCAATAGATGCAGAAAAATCTTTTGACAAATTTCAACACCCATTTATGATAAAAAAAAAAAAAAACTCTCCAGAAAGTGAGCATGAAGGGAACCTACCTCAGCAAAATAAAGGCCATATACAACAGACCTACAGCAAACATCATTCACAATGGTGAAAAACTGAAAGCCTTTCCTCTAAGGTCAGGAACAAGACAAGGATGTCCACTCTTGCCATTATTATTCAACATAGTTTTGGAAGTCCTAGCCACAACAATTGGAGAAGAAAAAGAAATAAAAGGAATATAAGTTGGAAAAGAAGAGGTAAAAGTGTCAGTGTTTGCAGATGACATGATGCTATACATAGATAATCCTAAAGATGCCACCAGAAAACTACTAGAGCTAATGAAAGAATTTGGTAAAGTGTCACAATACACAATTAATGCACAGAAATCTCTTGCATTCCTATACACTAACAATGAAAGTTCAGAAAGAGAAATTAAGGAAACAATCCCATTCACCATTGCAACAAAAAGAATAAAGTACCTAGGAATAAACTTACCTAAGGAGGTAAAAGACCTTTACTCAGAAAATTATAAGACACAGATGAAAGAAATCAAAGTTGACATGAACAGATGTAGAGATATACCATGTTCTTGGATGGGAAGAATCAATATTGTGAAAATGATTATACTATCCAAAGCAATCTACAGATTCAATTCAATCCTTATCAAATTACCAATGGCATTTTTTACAGAACTAGAACAAAATATCTTAAAATTTGTATGGAGACACAAAAGACAATGAATAGCCAAAGCAGTCTTGACGGGAAAAAACGGAGCTGGAGGAATCAGACTCCCTGACTTCAGATTATAACACAAAACTACAGTAATCAAGACAATACGGTACTGGCACAAAAACACATATAAAGATCAGTGGAACAGGATAGAAATCCCAGAGATAAACCCATGCACCTATGCTCAACTAATCTATGAAAAAGGAGGCAAGGACATACAATGGAGAAAATACAGTCTCTTCAATAAATGGTGCTGGAAAAATGAACAGCGACATGTAAAAGAAT